>NW_016107327.1:1066114-1087542 GCF_001604975.1 Cebus imitator | reverse complement strand
AAAGAACAAAAAAAAAAAGAAATAAAGAAGTAATGCCACACACGTACAGCCATCTGTTCTTTGACAAAACTGACAATAACAAGAAATTGGGAAAGAATTCCCTATTTAATAAATGGTGTTGGAAAAACTGGCTAGCCATCTGCAGAAAGCTAAAACTGGACTCCTTTCTTACACCTTATACAAAAATTAACTCCAGATGGATTGAAGGTTTAAACATAATACCTAACACCATAAAAACCGGAGAAGAAAACCTGGGCAATACTATTCAGGACATAGGCATAGGCAAGTACTTCATGACTAAAACACCAAAAGCAATGGCAACAAAAGCCAAAATAGACAAATGGGATCTAATTAAACTTAAGAGCTTCTGTACAGCAAAAGAAGCAATCATCAGAGTGACCCGGCAACCAACAGAATGGGAAACATTTTTGCAATCTACTCATCTGACAAAGAGCTAATATCCAGAATCTGCAAAGAACTTAAACAAATTTACAAGAGAAAAACAACCCCATCAAAAAGTGGGTGAAGGATACGAACAGATACTTTTCAAAAGAAGACATTTATGCAGCCAATAAACATATGAAAAAATGCTCATCATCACTGGTCATTAGAGAAATGCAAATCAAAACCACATTGAGACACCATCTCATAGTAGTTAAAATGGCAATCATTAAACAATCTGGAGACAACCGTAGCCAGAGAGGATATGGAGAAATAGGAACACTTTTACACTGCTGGTGGGAGTGTAAATTAGTCTAACCATTGTGGAAGACAGTGTGACTATCCCTCAAGGATCTAGAAATAGAAATACCATTTGACCCAGCAATCTTATTACTGGGTATATACACAAAGGGTTATAAATCATTCTATTATAGACACACATGCACACATATGTTCATTGCAGTACTGTTTATAATAGCAAAGACTTGGACCCAACCCAAATGCCCATCAATGATAGACTGGATAAAGAAAATGTGGCACAGATACACCATGGAATACTATGCAGCCATAAAAACGGATAAGTTCATGTCCTTTGCAGGGACATGGATGAAGCTAGAAACCATCATTCTCAGCAAACTGACACAAGAACAGAAAACCAAACACCACATGCTCTCACTCATAAGTGGGTGTTGAACAATGAGAACACAAGGACACAGAGAGAGGAACATCACACACCGGGGCCTATTGGGGAATGGGCATCTAGGGGAGGGTTAGCAGGGGATGAGGGGATTGGGGAGGGATAACATTAGGAGGAATACCTAATGTAGGTGATGGGGGTATGGATACAGCAAACCACTGTGACATGTGTATACCTATGTAACAAACCTGCACAATCTGCGCATGTACCCCAGAACTTAAAGTATATAAAAAAGAATAGAGAAAAAAATCATATTAGGTGGAAAAAAAGAAACCAAAAAACTTGCACTCAATGACTGCATTTTTGTTTTAAAAGGTAGAGAGAAAGGAAAGAAAGAAGGAAGGGACAGAGACAGGGAAAGAAGGAGAGGAGTGAGGGACAGAAAGAAGCAAAAGAACTGAAAGATATGAAACAAATATATTTAAATTCATTATTCTTGGATCATAGATATTTATAACTTTCTTCTTTGAAGCTTCTAATATAGATATTTATATTTTAGAAAATTTTTGTCAATGATTTATGGGAAACAAAAAAATTAACAGTGACCCTACAAAAACACCCCTGACCTCACCATAACCACAACAAAACATAGCACAAAAATGAGCCAGGCACAGACACTCACAACAGTAATTCCAGCAATTTGGGAGGCCAAGGTGGGTGGATCATTTGAGGCCAGGAGCTTGAGACCAGCCTACCCCACATGGTGAAACCTCGTCTCTACTAAAAATACAAAAATTAGCTGGGCATGGTGGTGGGCTCTGATAGCGGCAGCTACTCCAGAGGTTGAGGCAAGAGAATTGCTTGAACCTAAGAGGCAGAGGTTGCAGTGAGCCAAGATTGCATTGCACCACTGCATTCCAGCCTGGGTGATAGGGTGAGACTCCTCTGTATTAAAAACAAACAAATATATATATATACATATATATATATATATGAAAATATATATATACACACACTTGTTTTATATACATATGTATATATAAAACAAGCATATATATATACTTGTTTTATGTATATATATATAAAACAGATATATATATGCTTGTTTTATACATATATATACTTGTTTTATGTGTATGTATATATTATGTATATATGTTTTATGTCTATATGTATATAAACAAGTATACATATGTACTTGTTTGTTTTATATATATATACACACACATATATACATATATACACACATATATGTGTGTATATATACACATATATATTAAAAACAAACAAGTATATATATATACTTATATTAAAAACAAACCGCATTAAAAACAAACCATATTAAAAACAAAGTGTATATACACACACACACACACACACACACACACACACACACACACATATACATATAATATGTATGTACGACGGGGATGGATATATATATGTATGTATGACGGGGGATAGATATATATGTACGTATGTATGTATGATGGGGGGATGGACACAGCAAACCACCATGGCATGTGTACAGCTATGTAACAATCCTGCACAACCTGCACATGTACCCAGGAACTTAAAGTATTACAAAATTTAAAGAAAACCAATATAGAAATTATTTAGGAAAAGATATTGTCAGCCATTTTTAGTGGTATATATTTATTTTTGAAAAGTGACTTTATCATTGACTAGCAGAGAATACATTTTTGGTTTCTACGTTTAGGTCTCAACATCTTCCTTTATGTTGATCCTATGCTTTTTGAGACTCCAATTTCAATGGAATTACATCTGACACTCAGCAAAATCAATTAAGAATTTAGTAACTGTCATAGGGAAAATACTAGGTCAGCTGATGTCATTAGATACAACCTGGAAGTTTCACAGATATAAATATCTGAAAATTTATTTAAATATTAAAAAACGATGTTAATATTAAGAAGTAGGAAACATCCAATAAATTGTAATACAGCTGTATAATGGAGTATTATGTAGGCAGTGAAAGAATGTGGTAAGTTGGCATGAGGTGGTACAAACAGTTGATTGTCATAGTGATCAGTTAAAATAAAACAAAGGTCAAATCACAGAATGGTTTATTAAGAATAATTCAATTGTATTAAGTAAGTTACTTGTGACTACAGGCATAACTCATTGTATTGTGCATCACTTTATCGTGCTTTGCAGACATTGTGTATTTTGCAAATTGAGGGTTTGTGACAACCCTGGGATGGACAAGTCGATCAGCATCATTTTTCCAACAGCATGTGCTCGCTTCATGTCTCTGTATTCCGTTTTGGTGATCCTTGCAATATCTCAAATATTTTTATTGTTATAATATCCATTATGGTGTCCTGTGGTCAGTGGTCTTTGATATTACTATTGTAATTGTTTTCTATGAACCAAATCCATTTAAGATGGCAAACTTAATGAATAAACATTGAGTGTATTCTCACTGTTTTCACCAGCCTTTCCCTATCTCTCTTCTTCTCTTGAGACTTCCCTATTCACTGAAACATAGTAATATTGAAATTGGTCTAAATTAATAACACTACAGTGGTCCTTAAGCATTCAAGTAAAAGTAAGAGTCACATGTCTCTTACATTAAATCAAAAATTAGAAATGATTAAACTTAATGAGAAAGTCATGGTGAAAGCTGAAATAGGCTGAAAACTAATCCTCCTACACCAAACAGTCAAATTGTTAATGAAAAGGAAAAGTTCTTGAAGGAAATTAAAATTGTTCCTCCAATGAGCTCTTGAATTATATGAAAGGAAAACAGCTTTATTGCTGTCATGGAGAAAATTTGAGCAGCCTGCATAGATCAAACCAGCCACAACATTACCTTAAGCCAAAGCCTAATCCAGAGCAAGGCCCCAACTCCTCAATTCTGTCATGGTTGAAAGAGGAGAAGAAGCTGCAGAAGAGAAGTGTGAAGCTGCTAGGAGTAGAGACTGGTTCATGAGGTTTAAGGAAATATGCCATCTCCAGAATATAAAAGTGCAAGGTGAAGAAGCAGGTGCTGATGGAGAAGCTGCAGCAAGTTATCCAGAAGATCCAGCTAAGATAATTGATGAAGGTGGTTATGCTGACCAACAGGTGTTCAATGTATACAGAAAAGCCTTCTATTGGAAGAAGATGCTATCTAGGACTTTTATAGCTAGAGATGAAAAGTCAGTGTCTAGCTTCAAAGCTGCAAAGAACAGGCTTAATCTCTTGCCAGGTGCTAATGCAGCTGATGACTTTAAGTTGAAGCCAATGCTCATTTGCCTTTCCAAAATCCCTGGAACCCTTAAGGATTATGCTATATCTACACTGTCTGTGCTCTATAAATGTAACAACAAAGCCCAGGTGACAGCACATCTGTTTACAGCATGATATGCTAAATATTTTAAGCCTACACTTGAGGCCTACCACTCAGAACAAAAGACTCTTTTCAAAACATTACTGCTCGTTGACAGTGCACTTGGTCACCCAAGAGCTCTGATGGAGATATACAAAGAGGTGAATGTTGTTTTCATGCTGCTAACACAATATCTATTCTGCAACCCATGAATTGAGGAGTAATTTTGACTCCAAGTCTTATTATTTAGGAAATATATTTTGTAGGACTATAGCTGCCACAGAGAGAGATTCCTCTGATGGATTGGGACAACATACCTTGAAAATCTTCTAGAAAGAATTCACCATTCTAGATACCATTAAGGACATTTGTGATTTATGGGAGGAAATAAAAATATCACTATTAAGAAGGGCTTGAAAGCAATTTATTCCAACCCTTATATGTAACTGAGAGGTCAAGACTTCAGTACAGGAAGGAAGTGTAGACATGGTAGAAACAGGAAGAGAATTAGAATTAGAACTGGAGCCTGAAGATGTGATTGAATTGCTGCAATCTCATCATAAAACATTAAGGGATGAACAGTTTATAGAAAAACAAAGTGGTTTCTTGAGATTTAATCTACTCCAGTGAAGATGCTAAGAACATTGTTAAAATAACAAAAAGGACTTAGAATACTGCATAAATTTAGTTAACAGAGCAGTGGCATGGTTTGAGAGGATACATGCAATTTTAAAAGAACTTCTACTGTGACTAAAATGCTGTCAAATAGCTTTGCATGCTATTGAGAAATCTTTTTGCCAAGGAAGAGTAAATCAATGCAGCAAACTTCATTTTGTCTTATTTTAAGACATTTCCATGACCACTCCAGTCTTTAGCAACCCTCACTCTGATGAGTCAGCAGCCATCAACATTGAGGCAATTCCCTCCACCAGAAAAGAAATTATGATTCAGGCCAGGCACAGTGGCTCAAACCTGTAACCCCAGCACTTTGGGAGACCAAGGCCAAGGTGTGTGGATCATAAGGTCAGTAGATCAAGACCATCCTCACTAACATAGTGAAACCCTGGCTCTTTTGAAAATACAAAAAATTAGCCAAGCATGGTTGCAAGTGCCTGTAGTCCCAGCTACTTGGGAGCCTGAGGCAGGAGAATCGCTTCAACCCGGGAGGCAGATGTTGCAGAGAGCCGAGATCGTGCCGCTGCACTCCAGCCTCTGCCACAGAGCAAGAATCTGTCTCAAAAAAAAACAAAAAATGAATATGATTCATGAAGGGTCAGGTGATTATTAGTATTTTTTTAGGAACAAAGTATTTTTAAATTAAGGTGTTTTAGATGCAATGCACACTTAATAGACTACAGTATAGTGGTAACATAACTTTTGTGTGAACTAGGAAGCCAAAATTTGTATTGACTTGTTTATTGGGACATTTGCTTTATTGCAGTGATCTGAAACCAAATCTGTAATATCTACAAGGTATGCCTTATACCTGTTCTAGTATACAAAACTGACTAACTCTGGGAAGGAAAGATGATCAGAAAGACTGATCTTTTAACCTTTTTTATGCAGTATATCTCTGTGTCTTTTTATGTGTGCTATTGGTTTGTCATATACTGAAGAAATATTTCATAACAGAGCCTTTTAAATTACTGAGGAATATTCAGTTCTATAATGCCAAGCAATAAGGTAAAAATACATGGTCTTTCATGATATGGTCAAATTCCTATTTCTATACTTATTAACATATAAAATGTATAATCAAATGGCTGTTAAAATTCAAAACAGAAGTAAGACGATCTAATACATTGATGTTATTATAACTTTATATATTGATATAAAAGGGCACTAAAGTTAAAGATAAAACTATTTTGTGTCATAGTATAATTTTTAGTACTTAAATAATAATAATAGTAGTTATAATAGCTAACATTTGTTAAAGTTGCCAAAGGATTGAAATGTGCATTATTATCTCATTTGAGCCTCGTAACTGTCCTGTAAGTTATGGATGAATATAATATAACTTTAATGGAAATTATCCCCAATCTCCACACTCCAGAAACATAAGCATTAGACACAGATATAATGTTGCATTTAAAAACACATTGTAAATATAAACTGAAACACAGATTTAGAAAATATATTTATCTTAAACTTTACCTCATTGGAAGTTTAGAAGGATAAAATGTACCATATTAACATATCCTATGTACAAGAGCAAACTGTTTATCTATATATAAAACCCTTGCTTGGAATTATTACAATGTATAAATAAAGTCTAGTTTGCTCCATGTACAGTGAGTTTATACTAAGTAGGGTTAAAAAAAAATCCCTTCTTTGTTGCAGCAGTGGGTAAAGCTGCCACAAGCCACACTTGTTATCTGAAATACCACACATGTAGGATTCATAAGACACAATAATAACACAAATTTATTTCTTTTATTGTCCCTGTAAACCCCTTCAAGGAGGTTAATGTTTGTTTTTGTTTCCTGGATGAAATCCCAATCAGAGCCTGTAACTTTTCCTGTAATTTTCTGATTTAACAAAGGTCTCCAGTCACATTAGTCTCTCCAATGGATCCAAGAGATCCACTCCAGTAACTGTTAGGTTCAGGCAAACTAACCCTCAAAACTCAAAACTTCATTACAATTTGAAGTTCTCTTGTTTCCCTTCTTTGTCTTACCAAATGCAGGAAGACTTCAGAGAAAAAGGAGTGAGAGGCTGCCTGGCACCCTTCTCCTTTCTCCTCTTGCATGCTTGGAACAGAAAGAAGCAGCAAAGAGCGGGCAGAGTCTCACTTCTGTGCTCCTTGTGAGAAGATGGTAACCTGTCCACTGTGTATCTCCCATTTCCCAGGAAAAAAAAAAAAGCCTTTAGACAAGGCTTTCCTATCCTCCCAGCATACTTCGTTATCACTTCAAAGGACCATTGGAAGGGCTCATTTTTCTCAACTTTTATTTTAGGTTCAGGGGATACATGTGCAGGTTAGTTACATGGGTATATTTTATGATGCTGAGGATTGGGGTACAAGTTATCTGGTCACCCAAGTACCAAAAAAGTAGTTTTGCAGTCCTCATTCCCCTTCTCCCCTTCTCCATTACAGAATCTATTGGTCCCATCTTTATGTCCATGTGTATCCAATGTTTAGCTCCCACTTATAGATGAGAACATGTGGTATTTGATTTTCTGTTCCTGCATTAATTCATTTAGGATAATGGCCTTCAGCTGTATCTGTGCTGCAAAAAACATGGCGTTGTTCTTTTTTATGGCTGCATAGTATTCCATGATACATACATACCATATTTTCTTTATCCAGTGCAACATTGAGGGGCATCTAGATTGATTCCATATATTTGCTATTGTGAATAGTACTACAATGAACATAAAAGTGTCTGTGTCTTTTGGTATAATGATTTGTTTTCCTCTGGGTGTCTACCCAGTAATGAGATCACTGAGTCAAATGGTAGTTCTAAGTTTTCTGCGAAATCTTTACACTGCTTTCCACAGTGGCTGAACTAATTTGCATTCCCACCAACAATGTATAAGCATCCCTTTTCTCTACAACCTTGCCAGCATTGGCTGTTTTGTGACTTTTAAAATTGTCAACTTCAAACGCTAAACAGGAGAAGCAGAGGGTGAGTGTGGTTGAAGGTGGAAAGTGAGTGAACAAGAAAGGCTGTTCCCTAAATGCAGAAACCAAATGAAACTAATTTGAGAAAATCCTCTTCACACACTAATGCACCTAAGTCAGCATCTCTGCATGAACCCTGAAAGCTTTCTTAACTTTTAATATATATAATTTCATTTTAATTGTACTACTCAGATACCCGTTATGTTATTTTAATCTTGGTTATCATTACATTTATATGTATACACATTTAGGTATACATTATGCATATCACATATATGTATTAAAGATATATGGCATCTTTAAATGAGCTTTTTAAAAGTAATTTTAGTGTTAATGTTAGCATGTAAAAAATTTAATATTTTCCAGATAAGAAAGATCAAGAAATAATTATTTTAATGATATTTTTCCTATATAGGTATAAATTTTTCATCTCAGAAGTTTTATTAAATAGCAACTAGAAAAACAAGCAATTGGTCCAGTGAAATTTTTTGAGTGAAAGTAAGTTGACATTGTCACTTTACATTTAAATATTTGTAAAATTTGTTGTTTCAGAAAAGAAATTCAACCTTTATAAATGTTGACAAGACCAAATAGGGATGCATAAGGTAATGCTTACTTCCTGCATCCTTGGAAACCACCTAACTCTATGTTATCTAATCAGTAAATTCACTATCTACCTGCTACAATCAATATCTGTTTTTGAATTTCAGATATATCTTTTCCAATTCCTTGAAGGAAAAAATGGAAATGAGGAGCTTATCATTCACTTTACACCTTAGGGGGAAAAATGTACATTTCTATTACAACTTGGGCATCACAGAACAAGTATAAACACCTGAATTTAGGGTTTCTACATTCTAGTAGACAAGATTTTCCAGCTGACATTTGTTTGGCAACCAGTGGGAAATGATTCTCTTATTACTCTGTTTATCTCTTTTGGCAAATGGTGTGGCCATATAAGCACCCTAAGCAGTTTATTTGTCACAGAAGCCAAACGGTTTTGAGGCCTAGGGTTCATGATATGGTTATGAATGAGTGCTAAGGAATTATTTAATCACAGTCTGGATAATTCTTCATGTGTTTATCTATCTTTACACTCATAAAGAAGATTATTTGACAAACTCCTGCATTCTACAAAATATATACTGTGTGTCTACTCCATTCAAGCTCAATTTTAGGTGCTCAGGATAAAAATATAAGGGGAACATTAATACCTGCCTTCAGGACTTTATAGAATGGAGATAGGCATGCTAACCAAATGCTACGTATTGTTGCTTTAATAAAGTTACATTCCAGATGCAGAAAGAACTTAAGGCAGGTTGCTGACAGTTACCTGGGAGAATCCAAGATGTATTTAAGGAGCAGAAGAGCCTGGAGCTAAGACTGACAGGATGAATAGGCACTCAGGTGACAGTCAGCAGCAGACATGACAAATGAAAGGAATATTAGGTGTGAAAGCATGAAGAAGTCTGACAGGCTCTGGGAACACTAAGTAATTCAGAAAGAGAAAATGGGATGTGGAATCAGGTAAGGTATAACATTTATGGAAGTTTCTTACTAAGAAGGATCTATTATATTATGCAAACAAACAAAGTTTTATTATCTGATTAAAATAATTAAATTTTCAGCTTGTGATTGGCCGCATATATGTGGTGAATTACTCTGAAATGAGGATGGATTAGAGAAAGGTAAGCATAGAGGAAGAAAGGTAACTAAAGAGAATCATAGCAGAATCCAAGAGAGAAGTGTGAGAATTAGTGCAGGTCAGCGAGGATGGAGAGGAGGTGACCAAAAAGACGCTTGAGGCAGTAAGAACATGTTGAGTTAATGATGATAGATGGTCATCAAGAGGAGAAATCCAGAATGATGCTCTTGTGTTTCTAGATTGGACTAAGAGAATTATGTTAACAAAATAAAGGATATAAATGGGAAGTTTGTTTTGTTTTGTTAAGAGTTTGAGAAAAAGAAAGTTCTCTTTAGGTTACACCGAATTTAAAGCTCTTTTGTGTATTTCCATATCATGGAATAACAATATGCTAAAACCTATATTTTTCTGTTTTACATGATTAGAGGGTTTTCATGAAATCACTATAAATGATCCGATACAGTTGGTATCTCATTTTTAACATTTAAATCGCTGATATCAGAATAATTAAGCCAAAAGTTCTGTTGGGATTTCACAATTTAAAGAAAATATAGAGTTAATGGTTCTCAAGACCTTGAGAGGAATTATTTGTTAATGCCAGATTATCTTTTTTAGTATCATTCACAAAGGAATTCCCTCACAAATGTTTTTGAACATAGCTTATGTAGTGCACCCATTCACACTTTCCAGTGGAGTGCAGAGCAGGAAGTGTAAGAAATTTCAGTGATAATAAGAGTGTTACCATCAGTAGCCGAATCACAGCAGGGTCAACAAGAGGCTGACACAGCCCCTGGAGTGTAGTAAGATAAATAACATTGCACTTACCAAATTGCATCTTGACCAGAATATTGGAGATATGGGTGGAAAGAAGATGTTGATAAATCATGTAGGGTCAAGGTAGAGGTTAATGAGAATCTCCCAGGCTAATATTGAATAACGCATGGTTGTTAAATCGTCTTTCAAAGAAGGTGGGTTTTAGCACATTCAAGACCTTTCTGGAAAGGGGCATTTAATTTCTGAGCCGGGGCTAACTTGTTAGTTATAACATAAGAAAGAGCTGGCACTTCCTCAATGGTCCTCTTTCTCTGCCTTAGTCTCAGTCTCCTCCAAAAATTGTTAAAGTTTTTCTTGTTTGGAAAGGTGCCAAACTACTTGGCCTGCTTGACACTTAATCATTAGTATTCCCAGAGTGCACAGGCATTTAATCCAATGAATCCAAAAACGTAAATTTTAAATGTACTTATTTTTAAAAAGGGCTTGACAGACTGAAAGTTCTTATTTTTCTTTCCATTTTTTTCCCCTTCTACCATTTGCCATTATCTACGGTATGCTTGCATGGGATAGAAATAACTCTTTTAGGGTCGGCATATTTTATATTGGTGTGTTTACCTCCAATGTCCAAACTTGAACAGGTTTATGATTATGAAAAAGAGGCAATCTGCTAGGGATATTAGTACATAAATCATTGTCAGGAAACCAATCCTGTGTTTCAAAGCAGCAAAAAAGCTTTTAAAGTATTGATATAGGTCTAACCTAAAGAGAGAGCAGCATTTTTTCTTTTGTCCTATCTGGATATTTTGTAAGATGTGGTCTTTTTTAAAAGATAAAGAAATTCAATTGATTAAATATTTCTATAAATAGATTCATGCAACAGAGATTAATTAAAGAAAATCTGTCAAAAGTGAAGGTTTTTTTCTCTATCCATCATTGTATATGTCATTTTAAAATTTCAGACTTGGAAATGTAAATCATTCTTTTAGAACTAGGCACATAACCAAAACAACAACTAATGCATATTTCAAAAATAGCACACACAGAACAATCATTCTAACTCATGTTAAGAATTTAGAAGAGGAGTAAAGGTCTATTGTTTAAGTTGGTTGAATTCTAACATATAAATTATGCTGAGACATTTAAATGGTGTACATTTTTAAACATTATTCAAAACATCTTCATTAAAATGTTTATATTCAGCCTATTATATTGTTCCTTGGATTATGCAGTAAAGTTTGTTGGGTGACACACCAAAAATCATCTAAACAACAATGTTGAACAAAACTTTTTAGGTCATAATTATTTACCTCATTGTTAAGATATTTCTACATATTCTTCCTAAATAGGACAAGCTCAGAAACACAGAATCAAGTGGACAAAAGGCAAAGTCATTTTAAACGGCTAGTTCAATTAAACTCAAATTTTAAAATTCACTAAAATTTGAGACTTGGTTTAAGACTTGGCTCTGCTATTGGTTGCTTGTGTCTTGACTTCAAACAAGTTTTAAACCCTTCTCAGTTTTTCGCAGGTATAAACAAATGGAAAACAAAATTATTTCTAAGCACGCTTTCTATTCTATGGTTCAACAGCTCTATGATAAAAATCAATTTAAATGATGAATTATCATTCTTTTTATTTCTGAATGTCATACACTTTAAGACAACTCCTCAAATTTTCTTAGTATAAGAATATAAATAATATTAACTTTCATGAGACAAAAATTCTCTTTTCTTTAATGAACAGTCAGTCTACATGATGAAGGCAATAAACCGATAGTCAAATTAACCTTATCTGATTGGACACTGTGGTAATTTCTGTGGAAAGCAAGTGGAGGAAGGAAACTCACCTCAAAGGAAGCAGTGGAAAAAGTAGAAATAGAGAAAGACAAATATTACTTCGGAAAATTTCTTGCCCAGAAGAAATAATGCAACAGAATGGTTAAGATTATGAAAATAAATGAGAGTTTGAATTATGGTACCATAGAGTGCTCATTGTCTCACATCGATCAGATAAATTATCCATCCCTTAAACCTTAGTTTCCTAATCTATACAATGCAGATAAAAACAGAAACCAAATCTAGAGTTGCTTTAAGGATTAAATGAAGTAATTCATTAAAGGGGTTAGCACAGTGCCTAGCAAGTGCTCTGTAGCTTGGACAGGTTTCAAGTATAGATTTTAGTCTTGCTGGAAACCTCAGAGATGCTTGAGAAATCAACCTTCAGTTTACTAGTCTTACAGAACATGCCAAACATGAGCAATGGTAATTCTACATTTCCTTGC
Source organism: Cebus imitator (assembly GCF_001604975.1). Lineage (NCBI taxonomy): Eukaryota > Metazoa > Chordata > Mammalia > Primates > Cebidae > Cebus > Cebus imitator. Next base: position 1,074,805 of record NW_016107327.1, on the reverse strand, counting down.
TAGTGATGAAGAGAGAGATATGTAGCAGCATCTCCGGAGACGCCCTAAAGCAAGATGACCACCAGAGGCTGGGAGAGAGCAATTTTTTCCATCTGATTCCTCACCTGCATGGGTGATAACAACAAGTAATGTAAATCCTCAAAGAGAATTGTGCAGGAAATAAAGTTGTACCTTCATCTGGAATCATCACACAGCCATATTTGGCAATGCAGGATGTATATTCTTTGCTATTAAAATTATTTTATTCTTTACCTTTTTATCATGCATATTTTCTTTCCATTTTTACAGCCAGAAGAAAAAGCATCAAATTTTGTGTTTCCTCTTAGCAGGCTTTATCAACTTTGATCAAAGGCCATCCCACAATCCCAGTTTTTTATAGAAAATCTCATAAGCTATCTTAAGTAGTGGATCTGAAAATGGTTAGATCAATCTGGGAAAGAGTACAGAGGGCAAATCAGAGGTGGCCTTAACAAAATGTTACTTTCAGAAAGAAGAATGTTCCTGTATGCGCTTTTTGTTAGGCTCAACTGCTCAGATTCCTCTTATTTCCCCTTCAATATGTTCCCTGCAAACCCACAAAACACAGTTTGTTTATACTCACTCACTTACAAGTGTGTGCTCCACTATCTTATTGGCTGGTAACAAGTAACAATCCCTGCTGAATCAGATTACTTTAAATAACTATCCTAAATCTGTGTTAAACATTAACCTGTCATTTTGTTGTTCCTGGGGTCTGTTTTTTTTAATAAAGATAATGCCTGTCTTTTTGGTCAAATATTGTCTTTTGAAGGAAATTCAAATGTCCTGAAATACAATTATATTTGTAATTGACTTAATAGCAAAAGCAAAACAATATTAAAAAAAAAAAAACTTTCATTTAAATATAATGAACATTTTAACATTAACCTAATTTTGAGGTACTGAAACTTTTAAATATTTTGTTGTTATTTAATTAAGCTTTTCTTAGTGCTAGCACAGTAAGAATGACAGGCAACTGTCTAAACCTCTAAATGTAACACCTTCAAAAACAATCTGTAAGTTGTGCTCAGTTTTCTATTGCTTTTTAAAGCTCAACTAGAATAAATATACTTAATTTGTGTTTGTTCAATGAGTCTTGCCTAAATTCATATCAAAACGACATAAATCATGGAGTCAAAAGTAGATTTGTCTATGCTGTTTCGTCTGGAGTCATTTTCTATACTGATTTAATTTAAATGATAATTGTTGATTTTTCTCTTCATTTTTCCTCTAGTCTTATTTCCATGCTCTCCTCTATTGCTGTTGCGTCTTTTGGTGAGTGTCAGGAACTCATATTACAAAATTAAAACACTTTGGACCACTGCATCAGTAGATAAGAGTAGTATAAAGCTGATTAAATTATTATGAAATTAAATGAAATAATAAGCTTTGAGTAATTACAACAGCAACCAGATTCATGACAATATGTGTAGGTGTATTCAGATGCTGCTGATTAGAAAAGCACCTATTTATAAACTTGAGCAATGAACAAAGTGATACTCTCCAAAATTTGTTTCTATCTTTTCAAAGTTGCAGAAGATACAAAAAAAAAAAAAAATCAACCATGTGTGCCATGAAAATATTTAACACCAATATATTTAAGTGGAAGAGTAGAGGAGATCATAAAGCTTATATGTTCTAATACAGAAAGCCCACAAAGGAGCATTTAAACACTGCGACAAATTTGTAAAGAAATGGTAACACTACACAGTTTTGCCACATATTAAGAGGGAGCAAGCAACTCTCCCACTGTTTTTTGTCTGTCATTGCTGTTACATGTTCACAGTAGTTTTGCCTTGTGAATTTGTAGTTGCAGCATTCCTCTTGGTCTGATGCTGGGGAAAAGAAGAGGAGAATATGTAGTTAATGGATCATTAAGAACCAGAGAAATTAAGTAGAATAAGAGATCTCAGAGAGATGTCAGAATTATTTAACCCAGTGTGCCTGTCACTCCTGCCTTGAGATGTAGCATAGCAAGGAGCAATAGACTTCAAAACAGGAAGAACTAAGAAGGCTGACCCTGGCCATTAAAAGAGGCTTTCTTAACACATATGAGGATGGTTAACAAAGAGCAGTGTTACTTGTAATCAAGGCTTTTTCTAGCCAAATGCTAGATTAGAGGAAAATGCTGAATGTCACTGAACTTTGTGACCAACCTGAGCAATCAAAAGGACAGCATGAAGGTAAAGCTGTAGAAATTCACATGTACAGAGACTGCCAATGTGGAAGAAGTTAAGAAGTAACTCCAGTATAGTGTTAGGTCACTAGTAGCTCAAAAAATAATTTTGAAGATGTAGAAAGAACCTTCTTTGTGATTGGGTTAGAAACAAGAGGGTGACATATCAGTTTAACATAATTCAATGAGAGGGGAATATTAGAAGATCTTCAATCCCTACTAGTTTAAGAAGGCATTCTCAGATCCAACAGCAGTATCTGCCAAAGTTTGTATTGACTTTTCAAGTCAAAAATCAAGCCACAACATAGATAAACTTTGAATACACTCTACTCAGTGAAAGTGACTGGTCATAAAAGACCACATATTCCTTTCTATTAATATAAAATATCAAGATGAGGTAAATCCAGTGATTGCCTCAGTCTGTGGCTTAGGAAAAAAATGGGAGTCACTGCTATTGGGTGTGGGGTTTTGTTTGGAATTACAAAAATATTCTGAAATTAGGTAGCGATGATGGCTGTACAAACTCTGTGAATATACCAAAAAATAATGTATACTTTAAATGGGTGAATTATGTGATAGGGAAATTTTATCTCAATAAAATTGCTATACAAAAGCAACAGGAAGAAAACATTGCCCACAATCTTAGATGAGATCTGAGAATTACATTGATTGAAGTGTTGACTGTTAGCATAATCCCTGCGGTAGGAAAATGACATGCATGGATGAAAAGCCTAAATAGTGTAACTATACTTATAAGACTGTATATGGAATCAGTTTCTAAAGAACCACATGAATTCCCAAGTGTAATTTAGGAGTTTGTGAAAAGAGGCAGTAGAGACAAAGAATGTTCTAATGGCATATAAAAGAGTCTATCAAACATAGCAATCATTGTTTTTCTTTCAGGGCAAAAGTAGGAATTATTTCACTTCTTGATAAAGAGAAAGAATATCACATGCTTTTTTAAAGCCTCACAAAAACTTAGTCACATAATTTTTTGTACTTTCCATTTCTTGTTGAAGTAGCTGAGAAAATAGAGAGGCTGATTAATTTGAGCAATCCAGAGTCTATAGAGGACATAGCCTAGATTGGAATCCAGGCCCTTTAGCACTAAACCTTGTGGTTTTTCTGTATATCATGCTGTCTGTGGCAGGATTCCACCAATTTAACATACTTAGAGTTCTAGCTTTCTTTGTAGCCAATATCCTGCTGGAAATGACTGCACAATGAGAACACACATTCTACTTTGTGTGGGGATTCACTGAAGGTCGTGGCAAAAATATTAAAGGAAAAAATATTAGAGATAGCTTTAAGGAATAATCACAAACCTTCTTGGAAGGAAAACAGGTTTTTGCATAGTTTCCGTGAAAGTTTCAGCTGAAGGCAGCCTAAATTCCCTTTACTTTTAGTTAATAAGAAAAGCAAATAGCTAGAGTATGTGGAGGAGTTTATCTGAATAACTTGTTTACTCAGGTGGTCTTAAAACTAAACTTTGAGCCAGATGGTCCTCTCAGGAGGTAGACCAATGAGACTACCCTCCAATGGTGTTTGCTTTAGGCCTCAGAACCTAGCCTTTAATCTTTCTCCACATGTGTGTTGACTTACAGCCTCTGTTACTAATTCTATACTGAATAAATGTAGAGAAGGCCAGCTAGTCAAGGTTGTGTAGCTGTAATCTTTCTGTGAGTGGCTCATGATCCCCTAGCCAATTTGTTCACCAGAAATTTGTGTCTGAGTGCATTTATTTATCCTTTATGCAGCTAAGGTCTGTAGGACAGACCCCAGCAGATGGTGACCTCAACATGATGCCCTGTGTGAGGCAACTCGGCAAGTGAAGAGGACCCTGACTTGGCCATTGCTGTGAAAGGAGCATGACAGACCCCCTGAAAATGAACGTCCAGAAGACTGCACAGGCAAGTGAGTAAAACAGTAAGTCAGTAAGTCATTAGCACTCACTGATGATTACCAAGTTTGGGGGGGATTGTTCAGGCTGAAGTTTTATTCATAATAAAAAGTTATTAGCTCAATAGAAACAGTATATAAAAATATTAAAACAGTTGCTTAAGGCTAGTAGAGTCTCAGTTTCACAGGCTCAATAAAAAAACTTAACACAAGTTGTTGCTTCACTTCATCCATAATTCCTAGCAGAGAGTACACTAGACATAAAGCTCAAAGAACAAGTGAAGGGAAATCTTACATAACAGCATGCACAAAGGCAACAGTCCAAGTAACATCATCACAAAGTAAAAATAAAAAAGAAGAAATAGAAGTTTTACCTGAGCCCCCTCCTCCAATAGATAAGCAAGCAGCATTACAAGAGAAGCTCTTAGCCTGCCCAGTAATACAAGATTGACAAGGCAATTGAGTACATAAAACGATAAAGGAAAACATTAGAGGCCGAAGCTGCAAGACCAACCAAGCAGTAAGCAGAGAGAAAGACTCAACAGTATGAAAGCTCGCAAACTCAGAGCCAGCAAATGCTCACAAGAACTCAGCCTGCCCATTAGCAAAGGCAACAATGAGCCAAGCCCAGCGTGCCAGAGTTAGCCTGCTAAGGAAGAGCAGGAGGTGCGCACAAGCAAGTCTGTACAAGAAAGTCCACCTAGCCAGCAACAGCCACCCACTGGCAAGAAGGAGCAGCACACGTGACAAGCAGCTGCCATCCCAAGACACTTACCGCCACTACTCTGCAGTGCTGCAAGCAGCCCACCAGTGAAATTTCATATTTTCCTTGTTTACAAGCTTTGCTAAGATTTAAGTAAAATTTAAGAATTTGTAAGACATTTTTTCTGATAATAGCGACTGCTGTTATTCCAACCCTGTTCTGGTACAGCTCTCTCAAAATCCTATTAAAGTATAACAATAGCCTCTGAAAAGAAAGAAATTACAGCTAGCCCATCAATTAGTGAAAAGCAATTAAAAGATAGACATATGGTTATGCTCCCCAGTAGAAAAGAATTTTCTAATTGACTGATAAATTGCAAAACCTGTTTTCTATCTTAAAAAGCAACACTATTAGCACAAGCCTTGTTTACCTTTAATTTTCTAAAATTAGATGACAAATTTCAATCAACTGTAGAAAAGCACTTTGCTAAAACCTCTTTAGAAAGATTAAAGAAATAGAAAGAATAAGTAAAAGAAAGACAAAAAAGACAGAGATCAAAAATAAACTTAGAAAGTAAGACTAAAGAGAAAATAGTGAAAAAAAGAAAGAAGAAAAAAAAGACAAGCAAAAAAAGAAAAGAAAAAAGAAAAAGACAGTTAAAGCATGTTAAAGATTGTGAAAGTCATAAAAATGTTGTAAGAAAGAATTTATGCAAAAAAAGGTTTAAATTTTTTGATTTAGCAAAATGAACACAGCTTGAAGAAGATGGCTTTAGTTAATGTTTTTTTTCTCTGCCTATGTTATACTAGAACCTACATTATACTTTCATAATGCAAGAGCACTTGCATTTTTATTGTGTGTAAAATTTGGTGCAATCACTCTGAAAATTGGTAGTACTGACTTAACGTGAACAAAAGAACACTCTATGACCAACCAGTTCTACTCCTGGTCATAGAAACAACAAAATGCACATACATGTTCACCAAATAACATTTACAAGAATGTTCCTCATAGAACTATTGGTTTTAGCAAAACGAACAAACAAACAAAAAGCTTGGAAATGATCAAAAGGAAATATATTTGTTATGCTCAATTAGTGAAATACTATAGAGCAATCTCCCAAAAAATCTGAAAACATACACTGCAACATCAATAAATCTGTAAAACAAACAAACAAAAAACACTATTGAGGGAAAAAAGGCATAAAGGGTCTTCAACAAGTTTATGGAAAATATGTATTTTGAAAAACCTATGTATAAATTTCAAAACACTTGCAACAAAATAAACTTACAGTAATTTTTTACAATATGTCTAAACTAGATCTGGTTTGAGGCACTAAGAATATTAGACATCAAAGAGAAGCATGAATTCTATTAAAGTTGAAACAAAAACATCAAATTCTTGGGTATAAGAATGGCGAAATTCTTTATGCCTTACAGTTTATAAGAGCAATGCCCACAAAAAAATTAACAGTTTATAAAGTAGATACGTTCTTTTATTATGAAGCAAGATGATATGGATGATAAATCCTACAGTGGCAGACCATTCACATCAATTGATGAGGAAAAAATCATCTTGCTTGTGCCCAGATTGAACAGGACTGACGATTAACAATGTAAACAATAACCAATGCCATAGACATCTCATTTGGCTCAGCTTGCACATTTCTGACTAAAAAATTAAGTTTGAGCAAGCCTTTTATTCAATGGTTGCCAAAATCATTGTGTTCAGATCAGCTGCAGACAAAAGCAGAGCTTTCAATGGAAATTGTAAAGATGTGGGATCAAGATCCTGAAGTTTTTCTCAACAACTAATAACAGAAGATGTAATGTGGCTTTACCTGCATGGTTTTGAAGACAAAGCACAATCTAAGCAATGGTTACCAACAAGTGGGAGTGGCCCAGTCACAGCAAAAGCAGACCCACAAGAGCAAATGTTATGGCAGCAGTGTTTTGGGATGCTCAGGCATTTTACTGCTAACTTTCTGGAATACCAAAGAACGATAACATATGCTTATTATGAGAGTGCTTTGAGCAACTTAGCCAAAGCTGCAGCAGGAACATGTCCAGGAAAGCTTGGCCAGAGGAGTTGTTCCCCACCACCGCAATGCTCCTGATCATTTCTCTCAGCAACAAGGGCAATTTTGTGAGTTTCAATGGGAAATCATTAGGCATCTACCTTATCATCATGATTTGGCTCCTTCAGGCTTTTTTTTGTTTTCTAATCTGAAAAAATCTTTTAAAAACACTAATTTTTTCTTTAGGTAAGGGTGTTAAAAAGACTTCATTCACATGATTAAATTCTCAGGATCTTCAGTTTTGTATTTGTTTGTTTGTTTTTCTGAGATGGAGTCTTGCACCCAGCCTAAGCTAGAGTGCAGTTGCACAATCTTAGCTCACTGCAATCTCTGCCTCCCAGGTTCAAACAATTCACCTGCCTCTGCCTCCTGAGTAGCTGGGATTACAGGCATGGGCCACCACACCTGGCTAATTTTTGTATTTTTAGTAGAGGCAGGTTTTCACTATGTTGGCCAGGCTGGTCTCGAACTCCTGATCTCGTGATCCACCTGCCTCAGCCTTCCAAAGTGGTGGATTACCAGTGTGAGCCACCATGCCCATCCAATCTTCAGTTTTTTAGTGATGGACTAAATGGCTGGTACCATTACTTCCAAAAGTGTCTTGAACTTTAGGAAACTTATATGAAGATATAAAGTTGTATTTTTTATTTTTCTTTTAATTCCATATTTCCACAAACTTTTAAAGTCCCCTTGTATGATTCTATACATACAGTATAATACAATATAATTTCCTTTATAGAGTTCAAAACCAGAAAAAATATATTATAGAAAAAATAATCTAATTACCAATCTAGTATTGTAAAAACTAATTTAAAATCAGGATAATGGTTAATCCTGTGTGATTTGGGAGTATACTGCTTGAAAGTAGAAATGAGAGGGACTTCTCAGATACCAGCAATGCACTATTTCTTATACGGATGCTGGTTTTGTGAATATGTTTGCCTAATAAAAAATTGAACAAGCTATACACTTATGATTTTTTGCCTCTTTATATATGTATAAATATACATATTCAAATATACATAGTATGTGGGTTCCTTCAGGAGAGGTATCCTGAATTCTTAGCTTTTTGCCAACAATTTTGTGTGTAAAATATGCATGTGAGAGAGCTTCCTCATTACACAGTGAAGCAGGTGCTAGGAGAAAACCTGTACTATAATTTATGTGCTAGTTTATTTCAATCTAGCATCTACACAGAATAACACAACACGGCACGGTACACAAATAACATATTGCCCCAGGATATATACCTAAGGATACCTGACATTATCTGAGAGGTCATTTTGACACTACAGAGATGCAATATAGTCAAAGAAACAAATGTGTGCTTGTGATAATATTCTAGGAAGTATTCACGAGCAGGTGGCACTGAGGAGGTAACATTTCACAAGAGCCAACAGTGTCGAGCACTTGGGCCACAGCTTTCTTGGCAAGAAGAAACAGTAAATGCCAAACCCCTGGGGCGAAAAGCAACATGGAATTTATAAAAAATAGAACAAGACCTGTTTGCTAGCTATAGTGGTGGCACAGAGAAATGACAGAGATGATCAAACAAGCAAGCAGTAGCGGGGTAATTCAGGTCAATGCAGCTAAGAAAAATGAGTTTTAGTGCAACTCTGAAGTCATTGGAAGGTTAAAGAAGGTCAGTGACATGATCTAACAGGCACTTTTAAAAGTTCACTCTGTCCGCTATATAGACAATGGGTTGTTGGGAAGTAAGGTAACTGCTGAAGACCCAAGGAGAGGGGAGGCTAGCTTAGAGTTGACGGGATGTGTTGAAGGTATGTATAGTGGTGATGCACATAGAAGAATCAAATG
>NW_016107327.1:1052001-1061399 GCF_001604975.1 Cebus imitator | reverse complement strand
TACCCACCTTCTGAAGTCTGATTCTGTCATTTCATCACACTCGTTCTCCCTCCAACCTTGTTCCCTTGCTGGTGAGGAGTTCTGATCCCTTGTAGGAGGAGAGGTGTTCTGGTTTCAGGTGTTTTCATCCTTTTTGCGCTGGTTTCTTCCCATCTTTAAGGATTTATCCACCTGTCGACTTTGTAGTTGCTGGCTTTCAGATTGGGTCTCAAATCTTTCAGATTGACGTTCTGTTTGTTGATGACGAGGTTATTTCTGTTTCTTTGTTTTCCTTCTGACAGTCTGGCCCCTCTGCTGTAAGTCTGCTGAGGTTCACTCCAGGCCCTGCTTGCCTGGGGTTCACATGCAGCAGCTGCTGAACAGTAAGAGTTGTTACCTTTTTCTTCTTCTGCTATCTTTGTTCCAGAAGGATACCTGCCTAGTGTCAATCTGATCTCTCTTTTATGAGGTGTCTCTTTGGATATATAGGGGTCAGGGAGCTGCTTGAGGAGATGGTCTCTTCTTTATAGGAGCTCAAATGGTGAGCTGTGAGCTCTGTTGTTCATTCAGAGCTGCTGGGCAGGTACGTTTAGGTCCGCTGCAGCAGAACTCATAAGCTGCTTTTTCTTCCCAGGTCCTCTGTCCCAGGGATTTAGGGCTTTATTTATGAGTTTCCATTATGCTGCTGCCGTCTTTTTTTTTTTTTCCTTCAGACCTGCCCTGCCCAGCAAGGAGGCAGCCTAGTCACTTTCAGTCTATAGAGGCTTTGCTGAGCTGCTGTGGGCTCCGCCCCGCTGCCGAGTGAACTTCCCTGCAGTCCTGTTTATATGGGTGTAGTTAGAACTGCTTTGGCAATGGTGGCCTGCCTCTGATGAAGTGGAGCCTCTCTGCTGTGGTGGATTGCCTTGGCAATGGTGGGCTGCCTCAGTAATGGCGGGTTGCCTTGGCAACGGCAGGGTGGTCAGCAATGGCAGGTTGCCTTGGCAATGGCGGGCTGCCTCAGCATTGGCCGACTACCTCCGATGTGGCGGGCTGCCTCGGTAATGGCGGACGCCCCTCCCCCACAGTGCTGGACCGTCCCGGGTTCAGCTGCGCTTGCTGTGAAAGTCTCAATCCAGAGTTTCTGGTTGCTGTTCTTTTGTGGGGGTGGGACCAGCCAAGCCTGATCGCCTGGCTCCCTGCCTCAGATCCTTTTTTAAGTTGGTGTTCCAGTCGCCTGTTGAAGAGGCGCCAGGGTCTGTTTGTTTTCCCTTGTGGCCACTCACTGCGCTGGCTGAAACAGCGGCACTGAGGTTTGTGGTGCTTTTTTTTTTTTTTTCCTGGAATCTACTGTCCTGGCTCCCTGCTCAGTCCCCTTTTTAAACAGATGAATTGGTGAGTTCCCGTGGCTCCAATCGCCAGCCAAAAGGGCACCTGGAGTGGTGTATTTTGTACGGAGAACTGCTGCTCCAGGGCGCCGACAAAGCAGCCCTGCGGGACAAAGCAGCGGCGCCGGCCGGCACAGCCGCACTGGCCGAATCAGCCGCGCTGGCAACCCGTGGAGCTCCTCCACCTGGGAATTTCCTAGTCTATGGGTAATAAAAATGCAGCGTCCACTCACCCTCTGTGCTTTCACTGGGAGCTGCAATCCTGAGCTGTTCCTAAACGGCCATCTTGGATCCAGACGAAGTGGATAATCTTATCTGTAGTTAAGCTGAATACAAGAGTGAGCCATTTTTAAATGACAGGTAGAATCAGAAGGAGTAAGAACTAAACTTCTTTGTATGTTAGAGCAAATTGAATTGAGTTTTTAAGAAGCTTTAAATTTTTCTAAAAGCTTATGAATGTGAGATCGCAGACAGAATCTCAGGATCATGAGAGAAAAGGGGTTGACTGTTTCAGTCATGTAACTATTACTTACCACCACCATTATTAGAAACTAATTCTGTAGCAAAGACCACAGACAGAAATGTTTTGCATGAAATTTGTATTTAATTTCTTTTTTGTGGAAAAGAATATAATGAAAACATGGATTTTGCTAACAGGGAGCAGAGAAAGCTAAGTAAATGAGGAGGTAGCAGGTTACTTAGAGGATAAGTAATAAAATGTGATTTGAAATACACATGCACACATATAACCAATTAAAATTCAACAGTAACTGTAGTAATTATTTACTGTTTATATCTACAAATGATATTTTTCAGGAAGGATAATTTTATCATTAGCATTATTTAGAATTGCTAACAAATGGTGATTATTAAAAATATCAATGTTGAGTTAGTTTTATTATTGTTTTTAAATTATCTAATGGCAATGCCTGCACTAGGAGTGGACCATATTCTCCTTCTAACCATGGGTATGCCACTGCAAGAAAATAATTTGCAGACAAATGGCTTAGTAAAAGTATTATACACACACACACACACACACGCATATACATACATATATATCAAGGAGCAAGTGACCTCAGTAAACATCTGTGTCACAGAATGTATTAGATGTAAAATACTAAAATATATTGTAAGATCAATAATTCCTAAGAGCTGAAAAAACACAAGCCTGCAAATATAAACATTTTCTTTATAAGTGTAAATTTTACTATTTGTACAGAATAATTTGACTTTCAAAATGCAAAGCAATACTGCATGCAGTATTCAAAAGTATAAGGCTTAACTTTTACACCCAATATCAGACTTCCTAGTAAGATAGTCATTTCCCATGATGTTTATATGAAATGAGTGTAATAAAATTTTTCATTGTGCATTATGGAAATTCACATGAAAATGTAAGATACCTTACAGATACAAAAACTCAAGTTCTCATAAATCTATAAATCTCATTTTTTAAAAATAAAGACTAATGATATCTAAGTACAAACTTCTTAAACTTCAAACTATTCACTTACATTGATTTTGTAATCATGTAAAAGACATACACAAAAATGTTGAGTTAAAATGCAGAATTTGCTTAACTTTTAGCTTTAACGTCGTTTGTCTCTGTAAAGTGACTCTTCTTTATGTGAGCAGAAATTTCAATTTATTACACAAGCAGAAAAACTGAGAAGTTTCTCTTCATGTGGACAAGTTTCCACTACTTAAGAATTAATGTAACCAATTTATCTGATGTAAAAGAGAGGATTTTGTTTTTAAATGATTTGGTGAAGCCCTTTTAGATTTTAGACATTCTGAACCTACCATTCTGTTGGGCTTGGTTTCTTACTAGCCTGCTTACAGCGAACGAAATTCACTTTGCCACCATGTGCCCAATGAAAGAGTAGGAACCTTGCCTTCCTTCAGCTTCCAGCTCCAGCTAACCGCAGTCGTATTCTGTAATTCACTAAATGAATCCTAATGAACTGACTTTGTTCTATGATCTTGGTAATATTAATTTGTCACCCAATGTTAAAGTTTCTTCAAGAATTGTGTATCCTTGAATATAATATTTCAAGTCATTGGGTCTCAAAGTACTCATTGGTAAATGAGGGAGGTCAGGAAGTAGAATTATCGATGCTATTCTATGTGTGAACAATGAAATAAATCATTGCCATCTTTGATAAATCAGTCATTCAGAAGGAACAAGAAAACAATATATTGATTATTCATATACTAATTCATTTATTCATTAGAATACGATTCAAAGCTCCATGCAAACAGGAGACTAGTTTTTCTTCCTATCTCCAGTACAAGAAATAGTCTCTGGCAAGTATGCTTATATCCAAAAGACACAAAGATACAATAAAAGAAGTACAATAAAATAAGGCAACATCCTACCTTTAAGAATGTCACTATTCCATAAGCACTCTAGCTGTGTTACAATAAAGAAGATTTGGGGAAAAAAAAATCTCAGAAAATCAGAGTTTCTTCTTCCATTTTGAAACCTACTTAATATGTGATCTTTGACATCATTTAGCCTATAGGTATCTAAGTTTATTCATATGAAAATGGAATAATGTGAACTATGTGAGAATAATGTATGGAGGTAGGCCATGTGTTACAGAAAGCCTAAGTAAGTAATCAAGTCTTAGATGAGTATTTTTTTCTTCAAGTAATGAAATTTGTATGGTTATCAACTTAGGGCAGGTCTAACAGTTCCAGAATACCATCAGGGGCCCACCTTCCTCCTATTCTGCTCAACTATCCTTAGCATGTTTGTCTTACTGTATGGTTGCAGGTAACAGTTGAAGCTCCAGTATCCAAACTATATTCCAGGCAGAAAGATGGGAAGAACAAAAGGCTAAAGATTATTCTGGTTGAGTTGGCTTCCTTGTAACAAATTGGGCACATCCTATACTTCCTCTTAGATCTCAGTGGGTAGAACTATATCACATGTTTATAAGGAATGCTTGGAAATGTATCTTTTTCAAGGTGGTCACTTTTATATATTCAACAAAATCAGAGCTCTGTAAAAAGGTATGGAGAAATAAACATTTAGTAAGAAAGTAGATATTTTACTCACAAGTGCCATCAACTTACTTACCTAATTAAGTATTTGTTGTATGGACATTAAGGTTAAATATTTTACAATGGTTGAGATGGACAGGAATAAATAAATCTATCAAGGAATAAATTTTTGCTCCCAATGCCTTGAAAAAAGAATAATAAAATAATATTTATAAATCTTGTTCCATCAGCATGGCCTATATTAGAAGTCTAATAAAAAACTTGGTACAGAAATCATAGGGATAGCCTGCATTCCAGGGATGGAAATGATGACTTTACCTTGCAAATTAGCAGAGCAGGGCAGAAATCACTACAGCCATCTTTGAAAACAATTTTGTACATTACTTAAGGCCATTGATGCCATTTTGATAGGCTAAGTTGTAAAATAACTGCTTGATATGGTTCTCTTCCTTGCCACAGTTAAACTTCTTTAAAGTAGGGGCTCACTGCGAGACAGCACCCTGACATTTTACTAATTTTAAAGATTTCGCATACATTTTTCAGGGTTAGTTACTCCATGAAAAGCCCTAAGTGTTCCATCATTTGCTCCATTGCTGTAATGTACCATGTGACCCAATTCTGTATATTTCAAATGGGGTATCCTGTTTGCAACAGGTAATTTTTTTCTAAGTTATCTCCTCTTTAAAATTAGGATAATACTGTCTACCTTATTAGTAACAAAGTTTCTGTGTTGAATGAAATAACAGATGTTAAAAGTCTTCACAAGCTGCAAATTACTGTACAAATATGAGTTGTTGCTATTGTTATACTTTGCTTTGTCTCATTTTGGACCTGCTCTATCAACATTACTCTTCCTCACAAGAAAATTCTTTGCTAAAACTTTGTGGCACTTCATAACAACGTGCCATTTTCTTAAGCATGGCAACCCTTTGTAACTCAAAAAAGAGGTAAAGGAGATTATACCAGGAAATAACTTTTATTTCCTCCTGAAAATTCTCCCCTAATATGCCTTTTTACTTATTACCCTCACATCTCACTGCACTATACAATCTGAATTTCAAAGACTATTTGAAATTATTTATTCATTTCTATAATTAATATTCTTTATATATATATATATATATATATATGTGGTTTTTTTTTATATATATATATATATATATATGTGTGTGTGTGTGTGTGTGTATATATATATATATCCTTACTCAAATAATTTATTTACAGGCAATTCAGTTATTAGTTATAATGAAGGGAAACAGTACACTGATAATCTGAAAGTGTGTTAAGAGCAGTTTATACTTGGCTTTCAAATGGTCTTTTTTTCAGAGGATTTGCTTTCCTAATTAAATTTTTTTCTTGTTAAACTTAAGCTTTATTTGCATTTCTTTGGCAGAGGAGGAGGAGATACTAAGGAGAATTCTGAGTAGAGAAAGGAGATAGTCTGGATATAAACAAAGCTCTCTGGTGGAGAATTTACACAATTAAAAAATATACTGATCATCAAGAGTTGATTGCGTAATACATTTGCTTTTGTTCATTCCACATCTCTTTAATATTATAAAGTCTTTGCATAAAAGGACTAATTGCATACAAATTCTATAAATACTAAAGTGAAATGTACTATACAGAGCCCTTAGGGTGAATATCATCAATAACTCTTAGTGGCAAGAATATATTTACCAAATTCTGATGCTGACTTAAAAGTTAAGGAATTGATGTGGTTTTTATTGTGTCTTTTATGTTGTATCTTCTGATACAAATGTGTGTCTGTATGTGTTTCTGTAGAAAAGGAGAGAAGAAGAGAAGATGGAAGGAAGAGGAGTAAAGAAATGAGTGAAAACTGAAAGAAAATGATGTGCCAACTAATTTTATTCTATGCCAAAATTTAAAGTAGCATGCCAAAGGTTTCATGGGAGAAGAACAATAAGATAAATATATAAACTTATAGTTCATAAATATTAAGTGATTTTAAAGTTTGCCTCAATAAATAAAATTGAAAACTTATTGCTTTTATTTAATTTAAAGCAGTATATACACTAGATCTCTCTTAGCCAGACTCATTTATAAACTATTAATATTTAATTTGCATTTTCATCAAGAAAGAAAAAAAAGTTATTTCATAGGTCTCTTTTTCTCCAGACACTGAGTCATTATTTAATTAAGTACTATTTATAGTTTTACATACCACATTTGCATTTTTATCTAGGCTCTGCTTTTGAGAAAACACATATTTAATTTATATCTCATATATTTTTATATCTAGGCATATACAGATCATTAGCTTTTTTATAATGCTATGTTATCTGTAAATTCTTTAACTCAGATAATGACTTTACTTCCTTTTCTTTGAAAATAATGTGGTTAATAAGTTAGAAACCAAGAGAAAACCAAAATATTCTGTATAGCATTGTAGTCGCTTAGATCACAGATTCCATATTTTAAAGTAATTGCATTTTTACTATATACCATGTGTTGTTTCCAATTAATTTTTTTACACAGAATTGATTTTTCCACTGCATGTTTCCTTTTAAGAGCTACGTAAGTAGTTAACCATGTTTTGAAAAACTCCACAAACTCCTCATTAAAGCTTAAGATAACATAAAATAACGTTATTAAAAATAAATAGATGTAATATTTTAACTCAGGAGAATGTGATCATTAGCTACAATTATATGAATAATTGTTTTCAGAAAACATAGGCAAAAACAGAGGTATAAAATTTCAACAATGAAAATTGATTTTGAGTGTTAGGGAAACCATATGAAACTCTTTAAACTCTATGATACCATTCTGAGCTAGGTAAAAAAAAAAAAAAAAAAAATCCCTTGTGTAGAGTATGCATCCTTTAAAGAACATGAAAGCAAGATGCCAGGGGAAAAAATCAATGTCTATCTGTTTATATATCTATATAAACTATATACAATATCTCTAGTGCACATGTTTAAAAACAAAGTTGGAAAACTTCCCAACACTTCACCAGAGTGGTCATGTCTCCCCAGTATAAGATTCACTCTTTATACTTTTTCTGTCCCAACTAATGGTATGAGGAACCTCCAAGCTCACCTTCTCCCCAACAAACAAATAAACAAACAAAACTTTAGCAAGGTCAGGGAACCAGGAATTAGAGCTTCATTATTGCTGGAGTATTGGCCCACTGAACCTAGAGATAAGGCTGAGAAGCTGGGAGGTAGACAGCCAAATACAAAGCTAAAAGAGTCACAGCAGACAAGCTGGAGGTCTGGTCTGAGTCTAGAAGTCCTTAGTCACATAACCATAGGAGGTGCAGAAAGGTGAGGCAACGATTTTGAGACACTTCTCTGAGTTAGAATCTTTGAAGGGAGCTGCTGCCAGAATTAGAAACAAACAACATCTGGAGGAAACTTTGCACAGGATACCTGCAGGATTAAGATCATAAAGATTACTAAACAAACTAGAAGCTTATCCTCTGTGATGATAAACAGCAGAAAAAAGATCCAAAGATTTGGAAACAAGGATTGAAGACTTTGGAAATGTCTGATAGAGAGTATAGAGTAGCTAGAGAGAAAGGGCAGGTCACCTATAAAGGGATCCCTAACAAACTAACAGTGGAACCCTACAAACCAGAAGAGATTGGGGACCTTTATTCAACATTCTTAAAAAAATCTTCAACCAAGAATTTCTTATCCAGCTAAACTAAGCTTCACAGGTGAAAGAGAAAGAAGATCCTCTTACATTGTGTTGGGGACTTCATGACCACCAGGTCTGCCTCACAGGAAAACTTGAAAAGAGCATTAAATATAGAAAAAACACTATCAACTAAAAAGTACTTAAGTACACAGAGCAGTGTCACTGTAAAGCAACCACACCCACAAGCCAACATAATAACCACCTAATAGCACAATGACAGGATCAAATCCACCCTTTTCAATACTAACCTTGAATGTAAATGAACTAAATGCCTCACTTGAAAGGCACAAATTGCAACTTGGATAAAAAAGAAGATCTAATGGCATGCTGTCTTCGAGAGACCCATCTCTCATGTAATGACATCCACAGGCTCAAAATAAAGGGATGGGGACAAATCTACCAAACAAATGAAAAGCAGAAAAAAAGCAGGGGTTGCAATCACAATTTCAGACAAAACAGATTTCAAACCAACCAAAACCGACAAGTTTTAGACCAAAAATGACGGAAGGGCATTGCAAAATGGTAAAACGTTCAATTCAACAAGGAGAGCTAACTATCCTAAATATATATGCACACAACACAGGAGCACCAAGATTTATAAACCAAGTTCTTAGCAACTTACAAAGAGACATCATAGACTCTCACACAACAATGGTGGGAGACTTCAACACTTTGCTGACAGTATTTTGCCAATCTCTAAGGCAGAAAATCAACACATGTATTCAGGACCTAAACTCAGCATTGGACCAAGTGGATCTGACAAACTTTTATAGAAATTTTCACCCCAAAACAATAGAATATACATTTTTCTCGTTGCCACATGGCACATACTCTAAAATCGACCAGTAATTGAACATAAAACAATCCTCAATAAATGTAAAAGAACTGAAATCATACCAAACATAGTCTCAGACCACAGCATAAAAAAAAAATAGAAACAGTTGTCAACACAATGAAAATCACTCAAAGCCATACCTTATATGGAAATTAAACAACATGCTCCTGAATGAATTTTAGGTAATTTCAAATAAGCAGAACTCAAGAAGTTATTCGAAAATAATGAGAAGAAAGATACAATACGTAAGAATTTCTTAAACACAGTTAAGGCAGTGTTAAGAGGGAAATTCGGCTGGGCCAAGTGGCTCACACTTGCAATCCCAGCACTTTGGGAAGCCAAGGTGGGCAGATGAAACCCTGTCTCTACTAAAAATACAAAAAATTAGCCAGGCGTGGTGGCACATGCCTGTAGTCCCAGCTACTCAGGAGGCTAAGGCAGGAGAATCACTTGAACCCAGGAGGCAGAGGTTACAGTGAGCCAAGATTGCACCACTGCACTTCAGCCTGGGAAACAGAGTGGGACTGCTGAGGAAAAAA
>NW_016107327.1:1048242-1051991 GCF_001604975.1 Cebus imitator | reverse complement strand
AAAAAAAAAAAAAAAGGAAAATTCATAGCACTAAATGCCTACATCAAAAAGTTAGAAAGATCTAAAATTAACAACCTAACTTCACAACTGAAAGACTTAGAGAAACAAGAACAAATCAACCTCAATCTAGCAGAAGATGAGAAATAACAAAAATCAGAGCTAAACTGAAGGAAATCAAGACATGCAAAACCATACAAAAGATTAATGAATCCATGAGTTGTTTTTTAACAACATTAATAAAATAGGCTACTAGCGAGACTAATTAAAAAGAAAAGAGAGAAGATCCAAATAAACACAACTAAAAATGATGAAGGGGATGTTACTAAGGACTGCACGAAATTAAAACAGCCAGTAGAAACTACTATGAGCACCTCTACACACACACAAACTAGAAAACCTAGAAGGGATGGATAAATTCCTAGACATATACACCTTCCCAAAACTAAGTCAGGAAGAAATTGATTCCCTGAACAGACCAGTAATGAGATAAATAAAAGAAAACACCCAGGACTTGATGGATTCATAGTCAACTTATACTGGATGTACAAAGAAGAGATGATACTATTCCTACAGAAACTATTCCAAAAAATTGAGGAGGAGGGACTTCTCCCCAACTCATTCTATGAGCCCAACATCATCCTGATACCAAAACCTGGCAGAAGCACAACAGAAAAAGAAAACTTCAGGCTAATATTCTTGATGAACTTTGATGCAAAAATCATCAACAAAACACTTGCGAACGAAATCCAGCTGCATATCAAAAAGCTAATCCAGCATGATCAATTAGACGTCATCCCTGGGATGCAAGGTCAGTTCAATATATAAAAATCAACAAATGTGTTTCACACATAAAAAGAAATAAAGACAAAAACCACATGATTTATTTCAATAGATGCAGAAAAGGCTTTTAATAAAATTCTAGATCTCTTCATGTTAAAAAAAAAAAGGAAAAGAAAACTCTCAATAAATTAGGAATTTAAGAAACATACCTTAAAATAATAAGAGCCTTCTATGACAAACTTACAGCTAACATTATATTAAATGGGCAAAAGCTATAAGCATTCCACTTGAAAACCAGCACAAGACAAAGATGCCCTCTCTCACCACCTCTATTCAACATATTAATAGAAGTCATAGCCAGAGCAATCAGTCAGGAGAAAGACAGGGCTTCCAAATAGGAAGGGAGGAAGTCAAACTATTCTATTTGCAGAAAAAAAATGATTCTATGCTAGAAATCCCCATAGTCTCAGCCCATAAGCTCCTCCAACTGATAAACAACTTCAGCAACATTGCAAAATGCAAAAATCAGTGTTCAAATATCACTAGCTTTCCTATACACCACCACCAACCAAACTGAGAGCCAAATCAGAAAGGCAGTCCCATTCATAATTGCCACAAAAAGAATTAAATACCTAGGAATACAACTAATCAGGGAGATGAAAGATCTCTACAATAAGAATTACAAAACACTGCTCTACTCAATAAAATAAGAGAAAACACAAATAAATGAAAAAAAGTCCCATGCTCATGAATAAGAAGAATCAATATCATTAAAACAGCCCAAAGCAATTTACAGATTCAATACTATTCCTATCAAACTACCCACAACGTTCTTCATGGAACTAGAAAAAAAAAATTAAAATTCATATAGAACCAAAAAAGAGCCTGAATAGTCAAGGCAATTCTAAGCAGAAAGAACAAGGCTGGAGGAATTATGTTACTCAACTTCAAAATATACTACAAGGTGGCAGTGACCCAAACAGTACAATAATGATATAAAAACAGGCACATACACCAATGGAACAGAATAGAGAGCACAGAAATAAGGCCGCACATCTACAACATCTGATCTTTGACAAAGCTGAAAGGAAGACTCCCTATTCAATAAATAGTGCTGGGATAACTGGCTAGCCATATGCAGAAAATTGAAGCTGTACCCCTTCATTACACCATATACAAAAATCAACTCAAGATGGATTAAAGACTTAAATGTAAAATGCAAAACTATAAAAACCATGGAAGACAACCTAGGCAATACCATCCTAGACCTAGGAAAGGGGAAAGACTTATATGATAAAGATGACAAAAGCAATCGCAACAAAAGCAAAACTTGACAAATGGGATCTAATTAAGCCTAAGAGTTTCTGCATAGAAAAAGAAACTATTAATAGAGTAAACAGACAACCTACAGAATGGGAGAAAATATTTGCAAACTAAGCATCTGACAAAGGTCTACTATCCAGCATTCATAAGGAACTTAAAACAAATTTACAAGAGAAAAACAAATAACTCCATTAAAACATGAGTAAAGAACATGAACAGACACTTCTCAAAAGAAGACATGCATTTGGCCAGCAAGTATATGAAAAAAGCTCAATATCACTGATCATTAGAGAAATGCAAATCAAAACCACAATGAGATACTATCTCACACCAGTCAGAATGGCTATTAGTAAAAATCAAAAAATAACAGATGCTGGAGAGGTTGTGGAGAAAAGGCCACTTTTATACACTGCTGATGGGAACGTAAATTAGTCCAATCTTTGTTAAAAGCTGTATGGCCATTCCTCAAAGAGCTAAAAGCAGAACACAATTTGACCCAGCAATCCCATTACTGGGTATATACCCAGAGGAATATAACATTCTATCATAAGACACATGCATGTGAATGCTCATTGCGGCACTGTTCACAACAGCAAAGACATGGAATTAACCTAAATGCCCATCAGTGACAGACTGGATAAAGAAAATGTAGTACATGTTCACCGTGAAATATTATTCAGCTATACAAAAACAACAGGATTATGTCTTTTGTGGGAACATACATGGAGCTGGAAGCCATCATTCTTAGCACACTAATGCAGGAACAGAAAACCAAATATCACATGTTCTCACTTATAAGTGAGAGCTAAATGATAAGAACTTATGAACACAGAGAAGAAAACAACAAGCACTGTAGTCTATTTGAGGTGGGAGCATAGGAGGAGGGAGAGGAGCAGAAATGATAACTATTGGACACTGAGCTTAATAACTGGGTGATGTAATCATATGCACAACAATCTCCTGTGACACATACTTATCTGTACAACAAACCTTCACATGTACCATCAAAAGTAAAATAATTTTTAAAAAAGAGTGTAGGATAGCTATCTGGAAAATTTTTATTTCCTATAAAAAAAGGGATTACAAGATAAGCATAGAACAAAAAGCCATAAATAAGTATGGGAAGGTATGAAAAATAAATTCCTGGGAATAAAAGGAGTATTTGTTGAAATCAGAACACATTCAGTAGACAGATTAGATGGAAGATTAGATGCGTTTGAAGAGAAAATTTATGAGCCAGAAAATATATTCAAAAAATTACTTTGAAAAGTAGTAAGGATGCCGGACCTGGTGGCTCATGCCTATAATCTCAGTACTTTGGAAGGCTAAGGTTGGTGGATTGCTTGAGGTTAGGAGTTCAAGACTAGTCTGACCAACATGGTGAAACCCTTTCTGTACCAAAAATATAAAAGCAATTAGCCAGGCATGGTGGCGTGGGCCTGTATTCTTACTCCCTCTGGAGGCTGAGGAAGGAGAAATGCTTGAATCTAGAAGGCGGAGGTTGCAGTGAGCTGAGATTTTACCACTGTGCTCCAGCCTGGGTGACAGAGTAAAATTCTGTCTCAAAAAAAATAAATAAATAAAATAACCTGAAGGCTGGGCACAGTGGCTCACGCCTGTAATCTCGGCATTTTAGGAGGCTGAGG
>NW_016107327.1:1021899-1047112 GCF_001604975.1 Cebus imitator | reverse complement strand
ATATATTTTCTGGCTCATAAATTTTCTCTTCAAACACATCTAATCTTCCATCTAATCTGTCTACTGAATGTGTCCCAACAATAACTAAAAAGCTGAACAAACTGAAAAATCAACAGTTCTTCTTGGATCCACAGGAGAATCGAGGCCACAGGACAAATCTTTGCCCTCAAAATTGGAGAGATCACAGGTGGATACAAAGAATCACAGCTCACTGGAGCAGATATCTCAGTACCTAGGTAGGAAAACCTGAGCTGTAATTGACAAATTGCTGGACAAATTGCTCAGTGTGGACAGATCTGAGAGATTAAAAACTATAGGGGATCCAGTTATTGGAGGCCTAGGAAGAGGGGCAAACTTTTGTGAGTTTTGCCTCCGGGAGCTATCTAGATTTGTAAATATCAGAATAAAATCATCTCCTGCTCTGACAGCAGGGTGAAGGGCAAGAACCATCTTGAAATGCACCAGAGAATTCTATTCTTAACAAGATCTGCCCTCCGGAGAAACCATTTAACCAGAGTGTATCCTACCTGGGTTTTATCAGCTGACCTGTGGGAAAGAAAATACCCAACTGCAGTTCCCTCTAGCCTTCCCTGAGAGAGAAGGGAAGATCCAACTTCAGCCCCCCCATCTAAGGAGATGGGAAGGAGAAACTGAGGAGCAGGTGTGAAATTAAAAATCTGAGACCTGATCCATAGAACTCTTCCTCTATCTTCACATCTTACCAGAAAATTACTGAAAGCCTATTTATACTAGGCCTATTTATTACTTTTACCCAGTAAATCATGTCTGACTATGAAGAAAAGTTACAAAATATACTAGAATAAAATTTGAATAGACAGGGCATCAAAACAAGACTCAGACATTGCAGGGATATTATAATTATGAAACAGGATTTTAAAACAACAATGATTAATATGCTAACAGCTCTAATGGGGAACAATAATGAAAAGATGGTTCATCCTCAAGGAAGACTCAGTACTGTCAAGATACTAGTTCTTTTCAACATCATGGATTCAATGTTATATCAATCAAAATCCTCGCAAGTCATTTTGTGAATATCGACACACTGGTTCTCAAGGTTATGTGGAGAGGCAAAACAGCCAGAATAACCAGCACAAAATTGAAGGTAAAGAACATAGATGAAGACTAACACTACCTACCCAACTTCAAGACTTAACACAAAGTTACTCTAATCATAAAAGTTCTTTATGAAATAATAAATAGATCAATGGAACAAAATAGAGATCTCAGAAAGAGGCCTAAAATATAGTCAACTGGTCTTTGACAAAGGAGAAGAAGCAACACAATAGAAAAAGGTAATATTTTCATAAAATGGTATCAGAAAAACTGAACATCCACCTGAAAAAAAAAATAAATCTACTCATCAGAATTTAGCCAACAAAGTTGAAAATGTAAATCCACACAAAAACTTACACTTGGTTGTTTGCAGCAGCTTTATTCAAAATTGACAAAACATGAAAGCAATAAGATGCCCTTCCTTCAGTAGGTGAATGGTTAAACTGTCATATAGCCACAGAATTGAATATTATTCAGTGCTAAAAAGAAATGATCTATCAAAAGAAAAGACATGAAGAAAACTTAAATGCACATTTTTAAGTGAAAAAAAGGCAGTCTGAAAAGTCTGCATACTCTATGATTCTAATTATATTACATTTTGGAAAAGGTAAAAATATGGAAACAGTAAAAAGTCAATGGTTGCTAAGGTTTGAGGAGAGAGGGTTGAAGAGTTGGAGGACGTAGGATTTTAAATACAATGAAACTACTCTGTAAGCCACTACAATGGTGCATAAATGGAATTACCCGTTGTCAAACTCATAGAAAGTATAGCACCAAGGGTTAACTCTAATGTAAGCTATGGACTTTGAGGGATAATGATATGTGAATCTAGGTTCACTAATTGTGAAATATGTACCACTATGGTAGGGGTAGAGAAGGTTGATAACAGGGGAGGCTGTGCATGTGTAATTATAGGGTATATATGGAAACTCTGTACTTTCACTTAATTTTGCTGTGAACCTAAAACTGCTCTTAAAAAACCGTAAAATCTATTAAAAATCAAACAGAACAAAAAGAAATTGGGTGGTTGAAATGCTGCAGTAAGTGTAGGAGTGATATTATGAGGAAAATAGCTTAATGGAAATATTAACTGTAAAGTACCAGGAGATAAATACTTCAGGATGACACTGTTTATGAAAGTTCTCTCATTTGAGTTTGCAAATTATCATGTGGCATTATTTCAGGAACAGGATGCATTTGAACTACATCAGATAATGTTGTTCCTATCATCAGTAGTCCCTTTTGTGACATGTTGACCTCCTGGAATAACATAGAAAGACTGCTTTTTATTGTAAACTCTTGCCAGGATTTGTTAATTCCATGATAGCTTCTATAATATTATAAGAAGAATGCTATAGATCAACTCAATAAACCCAGTCAAGCTCAAAGGGTATATTTTCAACCAAAATTTGCATTAGCTAAACATACATCCATTTCCAATTTGTTTTTTATTACAACAATCATGTCCTTGAGGAATTTTGTATGCTCTTTGTGTTTGCAATTACTTTTTTATCTGAGTAGTTTATTTCTTTTTTCATTTTGTTAAGAACACAACATTAGATATACCCTTTTAACAGATTCTTAAGTGTCTATTAAAGTATTGTTGTCTATAGGTACAATATCACCCATCAGATCTCCTGAACTAATTCATCTTTCATAATTGAAATTTTATACATTTTGATTAACATTTCCCCATTTCCTCTCCCCACAGTCCCAGGCAATCATTCTGTTGTTTCTTCTGTGAGTTTTACTATTGCAGACACTTACATATATGATAATTAGTTCTGTTACTTTCTTTCTTTCTTTTTTTTTTTTTTTTTTTTTTTTGTGGTGAGGGAGCCTTGCTCTGTCACCCAGGCTGCAGTGCAGTGATGCAATCTCAGTTCACTGCAACCTCTGCCTACCAGATTCAGGTGATTCTCCTACCTCAACCTCCCCTAGTAGCTGGGACTACAAGCACCCACGACAACGTCTGGCTAGTTTTTGTATTTTTTTTCCCCATTTATTTATTTTATTGCATTTTAGGTTTTAGTTTTTGTATTTTTTATAGAGACGTGGTTTCACCATGTTGGCTATGCTGGCCTCCAGCTCCTGGCCTCAAGTCATCCACCCGTCTCGGCCTCCCAAAGTGCTTGGATTACAGGCGTGAGCTACCATGCCCAGCCAATACTCATATATAAGTAAAATCATGCAGCATTTATCCTTCTTGACTAGCTTATTTATTTTTTAACATAACAGCTTCTAGGTCTATTCACGATGTTGCATATTGCAGGATACCCTTCTTTTTTTAAGGCTGAATGATATATCATTGTATTTTGACATGGTAAATGCCCCATAAAACTGCATACCTCAACCATACCTCAGCTTTCTGTTGAAACTGTTCTCTGTAACCCTAATACGACAGGCAAGCAGTCCAAACCCACGTCATCTTGGCCCCTGAAACTTGTAATAAGTAACTAAGGTCTGTACTTTCCACACTACCAAGACAATGTGTAAACTAATGCTTATCTTGACTTCTGTGAACCACTTAAGTAACAATTGGAACGTCCAAAGTCCCCTGGCCCTCGGAATGTCCGAAGCCCCTCACCCTCCTCTCTGCCCAGGAGGTGTTTTATGGAATCCATTGACCCTCGGAATTTCTGAAGCCCTTCACCTCCATCCCCGCCACTCACCCACCCCAGGAGGTGGTTTACAGGCATAAAAGGTCTTGACACCCTCCTTTCCGGGCCATGGGTTAGAGAGACGCAAGTCCTCCACAGCCGCCAGCAATAAAGACTCTATAATTTGGCCTAGTCTTTGTCTCAGTGGTCACACTCGCTCAGTTACATTTGGAAGCCCCAGCAAGATTTTTCCATCATCACTCAGACAAAATACCTGGAGTCTCACCCAAGCGGCTGCCCCCACCTCAGAGACCTCTAGGGGAGGTGCTCCCTAAGACATTCCAGGGCCTCAGAGTTCTGGCCCCATGGCAGAAGGGCGAATACCCCACCAACATTCACCCCAAATTCCTCAGGGTCCTGGGAACCTCTGGAGGTAAGTCAGGTCTAGAAATTGGGGCGGCTGGTCCGTCAGGAGCCTAGGTCAGGAGACCGACGAAGTTGTTAATCTCTGACTAGGCAAGCCTACCATGAGACATCACTGGAGGCTCGGGTAATTCAGCTTTCGGTTGTCTTCCATAACCTTGCTGTGAGTGAGTGAGTGAGTGCGTATATGTGTGGTGTGGCAGGCTACGGGACCTGTGTGGGCCTTCACCCGCGGTTCCACGGAGACGTCATAGGGCATAACAGTGATTCACCCTTGTGGTGACCAGGCCCGGGGTTTATACGGGTACGCCTTAGCCAAGACACTCTGAAACATCCCTCCGGGGATGGGGCCGGGCAGGCATCAGACTGGTCTCCCTCAGGGGACACCCACCCTGTGTCCGTCTATCTCTCATGTGGTTCTGTCTTTATTGTAAGTCCTCTAGTTTCCTAAGGCAGCTACTAGCTAACAGGCAGTGGTTTAAACTTGCTACGCTTGAGCTGTATAATATTCTCCATTGGCTAAGTGACCATTACTTCAAGGAACTCTCATTGAGTTTACACTCCTAGAAATAACTCTGTCCTTTTTCCTTTTCTTCTTCTTATTCTATCATTGAAGCCTCATTCTTTCTCTTTTTCATGTTGGAGAGAAAACTCTGCCCCTGACAACTTGGGTGTAGTTTTTTCCCTGTCTTATAAAATCAAACCTTAAATAAAAAACTACCAGCCCTCTTTGCCTGTTTAAAGTGAAAAAGGAGTAACTATCTCTTCTGTCAAAAAAAAAAAAAAAAGAGAGAGAGAGAGAAAGAGCAAAGAGAGACAGACAGAGAGAGGGAAGGGAGAGAGGAGAGAGAGACAGAGAAAATAGAAAAAAGAGGCAGAAAAAAGACAGACAGAGAGAGGGGAGGGAGAGAGGAGAGAAATAGAGAACATAGGAAGAAAAAGAGACAGAGAGAAGAAAAAAAGAGAGAGAGAGTGAGGATAGAGAGAGATAGGGAGAAAGGAATTTAATGCTTTTTAGGGTCCCTGTGTCAAAGCAACCAAAAGCCTCAGGGGTGGGGAACTTGCAGGCAGCCCAGCGGCTGGGAGCTCAGTTTTAAAACTGATACAAAAAGTGTTTGTTTTTCTTTTCTTCTTTCTCTGCCATTGCCAGTCTACCTGGCTTTCGGACAGGCCACACTACCTCAGGGTGCAGTATTTGCATCCAAAATATGGCTTAAAAAGCTTCCTGCCTACTTTTAATGCAGGTGGCCTATTAACACAGTAGTAAAGGTATAGGTTCTGCAACTGCAAGGTTGCTGGTTCAAATCTTCAGTAGAGCCAGTCTTAAATTTAAAAAATCTCTTAGGGAAATTCAGAAGCTAAAGGCTATAGGAATTTATGTTTGGTATAATTTATCTTGCTTAAGATTGGCTCTCTCTACAGCAGAACTTTTCCATCTGAATTAGAGAAAAACAAAAAAAACCAAAAAACTGGTTCCAGGCCCCTGAGAAAAACCAAAGGGGATTGTCTAGCTCCCGGCCCTGTGCCCTGCCCCTACCTCCAATGCATAAAATAGCGAATTTCAAAGCGAGGTTTTCAAAATAATATGGGGAAAAATTAACTCCAGAAAAACTCCACACATTGTGTGAACTAAAGTGGCCATCATTTGGAGTGGGGTGGCCAAACACGGGAACCTACAATCCAAAAATCACCCAAGCAGTATAGAACGTTGTAACGGGTATTCCTGGGCACCCTGACCAGTACCCATACATTATTCAGTGGCTAAATCTAGTCCAACACCCTCCACCATGGTTAATCAAAGGCATGAAAAGGGCTGGGTTACAGGTCATGTTAGCAAAACCAAAAAAGGCCCCTACAGCACCAGCCATACTCCCCACGCCTGAGGAGGACCAAGAGTTGCCCACACCTTACCCTAGGCCTTCTAAACAAGAACCTCAACACCCCATCCTGGACAGCACCAGTGGCCAGCCTTTGTCCCCACTGCATGCCTGCAGTGGGACCCCACACCCACCCGGGGTTCTACCCCTCCAAATGTGCCCCCAATAAAAGACAGTAGCCAGAATCACCCATTCTTTGTCCACATCCCCTTTTTCCTCAAGTAACTTGCACAATTGAAAGGCTCAGCACCCTCTGTTCTCTAAAAAGCCTCAGACACTCACAGGACTCCTGGAGTCCATTCTGCAAACTCACCGCCCCACTTAAAATGACTGTCAGCAGTTACTTCTCATTCTGTTTACCACCGAAAAGAGAAACAAAATTAAACAGGAGGCCCATAAGGCCATAATTGGGACGGGGTGGGCAGCACAGTAAAAAACAATTAGGACAAAATTAATAAAAATTTCCCTTCCACCCATCCTAAGTGGAATCCAAACACCTCGGCGGGTCTCCAGGCCCTGAACACTTTTCACGGGTACCTGTTAAAGAAAGTCAGGGGGATGGCCAGAAGGCCCACTAACCTCTCCAAAGTAGGAACAGTAACTCAGGGTCCTCAGGAGTCACCGGCTGCTTTTCTTGAACAAGAGGCTTATTGCACCTACACTCCTATTGACCCAGAAGCTCCGGAAAATCAGCGAGCTATAAATTTGGCCTTGGTTACCCAGTCAGCCCAAGATATCAGAAACAAATTACAGAAGTTAAATAGGTACCAAGAAATAAATTTGACTCAGTTGCTAAATTTGTATGTAAAAAACAGGGAGTCGCTAAAAGGGTTCTCACCCAGACATTAGGGCCATGGTCCCAGCCAGTCCCTTATCTTTCACAAAGACTTAACCCGTAGCCTCTGGGTGGCCAGCTTGCCTGAGGTCAGTAGTAACTACAGCCCTGTTAGTCAAGGAGGCAGACAAACTAACCTTAGGGCAGGAGTTAAACTTAGTAACACCCCACACGGTGAAGCCACTACTCCGTGGATCTCCTGGCAAATGGATGACAAATGCCCGCATAGTTCAATATCAGACCTTAGTTTTAAACCAGCCCTGCATAAAGTTCTTAAAAGCTAGACTTTTAAACCCAGCCATGCTGCTACCTGATAGCAAGCCAAAGAAGCCCATACATAATTGCCAGCAAATAATAGATGTCATCCACACCACTCAACCAGACCTCACTAATATCCCTTCACAGAATCCGGAGGAGGTACTGTATACTGATGGCAGCAGCTTCATGGCCAACAGTCAGGTATGCCGGGGCAGCCATGGTCACTCTTAATCGGGTTATTTGGGCCCAGGCCCTTCCTCATGGAACCTCAGTCCAAAAGGCAAAACTCATAGCTCTAACAATGGCCTTAGACTGGGAGAAGGGAGAGACTGTCAATATTTATATGAACAGCTGGTATGCCTCTGCTACAGCTCATGTACATGGGGCTATTTATAAAAAAAAAAAAGAACTACTTACCTCAAAGGAAAAAACCATCAAAAACAGAAAAAGTCCTAGCCCAACTAAAAGCTATATAAAAGCCCAAGGCAGTGGCATTAATACACTTCAAAGGACACCAGAAGGAGGATTCACCAGAAGCGAGGGGGAAATAGGGCAGCTGACCGACAAGCTAGACAGGCAGCCTTGGGACCAGTAAAACCTCTGACTCTTCTTGTAACTCTGCCGGCCCCCAACCCTGCCCCCCACCCCTATGAACTCCCCTAATAAAGAAAACGTTGCTAAAGAACAAGGGGGCACACAAAATTCCACAGGATAGTGAATTCTGCCAGACACAAAGATTGTGGTCCCTGAGGCTCTAAAACGGGCCCTAGTTAAAAACACACACCAGGCCACTCGCTTAGAACAGACTAACTAAACTGCTAAAAAGCCAAGCACTACATTTCCCATTTACATAAACTTAGCAAGAAAATCACCATTCAGTGTAATGTATGTGCCCGAGTAAATCCGGGAGTGAACAGGTCTAGCCAAGTAGGAATGAAACTGTAAAGAACTAGCCCTGGAGAGCACTAGGAAGTAGGTTTCACTAAAATAAACCCACAGTAAAAAGCTATAAATACCTCCTGGTGTTTACAGGTACATTCTCTAGATGGGTCGAGGTTTTCTCCACTAAGTCCAAGACTGCTTTAGTGTTCACAAAGAAAGCTATTACAGGGCCTTGTTCCTTGGTTCGGCCTCCATCTAATGCTGGGGTCAGACAATAGGCCTCCTTTACTGCACAAATTTCTCAGGGCCTAACTGAGGCCCTGGGTATATCCTGGAAATTACACTGTACCTAGTCATCCCAAGGGTTCAGGACAGGTCAAACGAATAAACCAGACGCTAAAAAAAACCCTGACAAAGTTTATCTTAAAAACCGGCAAAAACTGGGTCAGCCTGCTTCCTTTTCTCCTCCTCTGTGTCGAATACACACCCTATCAGAAAGGCTTCTCCCCATTTAAAATCTTGTTTGGCAGGCCCTCTCCCATACTCCCCAGACCCTCAGATATTGTGCATGCTAAAGTCCATAACTATACACTCCTTAAGTCCTTACAGGCGCTCCAGTCTATTCAATCCCAGGTACACCAGCTCATTAAAAACACCTGTCCCACCCCATTAAACCTTGCAAACCAGCCAATACACCCCTTCCAGCCTGGAAACTCTGTCCTTGTTAAAAAATTCGCCACCTCCGGCCTCACCCCCCTGACCCCGTTGGAATGGACCCTACACGGTTATCCTAACCACACTCACTGCACTCAAGGTGGACAGACTAATGGCCTAGATTCCTCACACCCACGTCAAGACTGCCCCACCAGAAAATCAATGAAGCATCAACCATTCATCCCCTGATTGACTAAAGCCAAAGCTTGTGTGCTCTTTTCAGTCATCACCCTCTCCACTCTAATTCATGCTGTAAATCCCTATCGTCATCCCTCCACTAGTTAAATTACGTATTGCTGGCTCCACAGCAGTTAAAATATCAGCTCTTATAACTGGGGACCAAAATTTTAAAACTCTCTCTCAGCATATAAATACTAATTTAAGCCACTTAAAAAACTCCATTTCCCAACTCGCTAATCAGGTTAAGTCTTTGGTTAAAATGGTCCTCCAAAACAGACAAAAACCAAATTTGTTATTCTTGAAACAGGGGGGTTATGTGCCACCCTTAATAAACAACGTTGCTTTTATACTAATAAGTCAGGCCTCATCCAAGAGAGCCTCTCCCTGGTCAAACAAAATCTCAAAACAAACAACTTCAAAAGGCTTCAGAAAGTTAGTATCAAAAAAATGTTTTCCTGGTCCCCTTAACTTATTTCCCTCCTTACGGGCCTGGGGGGACCTCTAGCCCTACTCCTACTGGGACTCCTATTCGGCCCCTGCCTCCTAAATCAACTGCTCAAGTTCTTTCAATCTAGGGTAAACTCTGTAAAATTAATAATATTAAGGTCTCAATATGGGCCCTTAAAACAAACAATACTAACCTGCTGGAGGAATCAATAATTTAATTCCTGTAAATAAAACAAGGGGGGAATGTGACATGTTAAATGCCCCCATAAAACTGGATACCTCAACCATACATCGGCTTTCTGTTGAAACTGTTCTCTGTAACCCTAATATGACAAGCAAGCAGTCCAAACCCACACCATCTTGGCCTCTGAAACTTGTAATAAGTAACTAAGCTCTGTAATTTCCACCCTACCCAGACAATGTGTAAACTAACGCTTATCTTGACTCCTGTGAACCACTTAAGTAACAATCGGAATGTCCAAAGTCCCCTGGCCCTCAGAATGTCCAAGCCCCTCACCCTCACCCCTGCCCAGGAGGCAGTTGACAAAATGTCCAAAGTCCCTCGCCCCACCCCCACCCACTAGGTGGTTTACAGGCATAAAAAGTCTTAACACCCTCCTTTCGGGGCCGTGGGTTAAAAAGACACAAGTCCTTCTCGGCCACCAGCAACAAAGCCCTGTAATTTGGCCTAGTCTTTATCTCAGTAGTAATTTCGCGCTCGCTGAGTTACAACAGTATGTATATACTACATTTTCTTTATTCACTTAACTATAGACATTTAGATTGTTTTTATACCTTGGTTATTGTGACTAATGCTGCAATGAACATAGGGGTGGTGAATGAAAATCTCAATTTTAATTTTCTTGGATAAACATCCTAAAGTGGGATTGCTTCATCGTATGGTAGTGCTATTTTTAATTTTTTGAGAACCTTCATACTGTTTTCCATAGGCTGTACCAATTTTCATCCCCACCAACAGAAAAGAGTTCCTTTTCTCAACAATCTCTCCAAAACTTACTGTCTCTTATTGTTTTGGCAATAGCCATTTAACAGGAGCAAAGTGATATATCATTGAGATTTTAATTTGCATTTCCTTGGTGATTAGTGATGTTGAGCATCTTTTCATACAACTGTTGGCTAAATATCTATCGATTTTGGGGAAATATTTATTCAACTCTTTAGTTCATTTTGTAATCTGATTACTGGCAGTTTTTGCTATTGAGTTTTAGGAGTTTTTTATGTATTTTTGATATTAACCACTGATCAGATATATAGATTGCAAATATTTTCTCCCATTCCATTGGTTGCTTTTTGGCTCTGTTAATTGTTTTGTTTTTAGGCAAAAAAAAAAAAAAAAAAAAAAAAAGTTTAATAAGGTTTTGGTTATTTATTTCTGTTTTTATTTCCTGTGTTTCAGTTGTCAGACCCATGAAAAATTGCCAAGACCAATGTTATGAAGTATTTCCTCTATGTTTTCTTCTATGAGTTTTACAGTGTTAGGTCTTATGTTTACATCTTTAATCTATTTAGAGTTGACTTTTTTGTACGTGTAGGATCACAATACCATTTTTTGTATGTGAATATTCTTCCAGCACATTTGTTGAAGAGGCTGTCCTTTCCCCATTGTATATTCTTGGCACCCTTACTAAAAATAATTTGAACATGTATGTGTGGATTTCTTTTTGAGCTCTCTATTCTCTTCTATTGGTCAATATATCTGTCTTTATGCCAGTACCATACAGTTTTAATTACTGTCAGTTTGTTAACACATTTTAAATAAAAAACTGTGATGCATCCAGCTTTGTTCTTTTACAAGATTTTTTCAACTATTAAAGTTTTTGGTGATTTCATATGAATTTTATAATTGCTTTTCCTATTTTTGCAAGAAATGCTATTACAATTTTTATAGGAATTGCACTGAAACTGTAGATCACTTTGGGATGTATGGACATCTTAACAATATTAAGTCTATCCACATGGAAAAACTACAGGATTTTTTTCTTTTTTGTTGTTGAATTTTTAAATTAATAATCTATTCTCTTTTTTATTTATTATCCTTTAAGTTCTGGGGTACATGTGCAGAACATGCAGGTTTGTCACATAGGTGTACATGTGCATGGTGGTTTGCTGCATCCATCACCCCATGATCTACATTAGGTATTTCTCCTAATGCTATCCCTCCCCTGTCCCCCCAACTTCTGCTGTCCCTCCCCTAGCCCCCTGCCCCTGACAGATCCCAGTGTGTGATGTTCCTCTCCTTGTGTCCATGAGTTCCCATTGTTCAATACCAACTTATGAGTGAGAACATGCAATGTTTGGTCTTCTGTTCCTGTGTCAGTTTGCTGAGAATGATGGTTTCCAGCTTTATCCATGTCCCTGCAAACGACATGAACTCATTCTTTTTATGGCTGCATAGTATTCCATGGTGTATTTGAGCCACATTTTCTTTATCCATTCTATCATTGATAGGCATTTGGATTGGTTCCAAGTCTTTGCTATTGTGAATAGTGCCACAGTAAACATACATGTGCATGTGTCTTCTTTATAATAGAATGATTTATAATCCTTTGGGTATATACCCATTAATGGAATTGCTGGGTCAAATGGTATTTCTAGTTCTGGATCCCTGAGGAATTGCCACACTGTCTTCCACAAAGTGTAAACTAATTTATACTCCCACCAACAGTGTAAAAGTGTTCCTATTTCTCCATAGCCTCTCCAGCATCTCTTGCCTTCTGATTTTTTAATGCTCACCATTCTAACTGGCATGAGACGATATCTCAATGTGGTTTTGATTTGCATTTCTCTAATCATCAGTGATGATGAGCTTTTTTTCATATGTTTGTTGGCTACACAAATGTCTTCTTTTGAGAAGTGTCTGACACCATAAAAGCCCTAGAAGTAAACCTAGGCAATACCATTCAGGACATAGGCATAGACAACAATTTCATGACTAAAACACCAAAAGCAATGGCAACAAAAGTCAAAATAGACAAATAGGACCTAATTAAACTAAAGAGCTTCTGCACAGCAAAAGAAACTATCATTAGAGTGAACCAGCAACCAACAGAATGGAAAAAATTTTTGCAATCTACCCATCTGACAAAGGGCTAATATCCAGAATCTACAAATAACTTAAATTTACAAGAAAAACACAACCCCATCAAAAAGTGGGAGAAGGATATGTTTTTCCATTTGCTTGTTTTTTGTCTAATTTCTTTCGGCATTGTTTTCCACTTTTCAGTGTGCAAACCTTTCTCTTCCTTGGTTAAGTCAATGCCTAAGTGTTTTATTCTTTTAAATATTGTAAATGGGATTATTTTTTCTAATTTCCTTTTCTGATCATTCATCATTATTGTATAGAAACACAAGGAGTGATTTTTATATTATATGTAGATACTATATCCTGTGGCTCTCCTGAATCCCCCCAAATTTCTTTAATTGTTTGTTAGTCTTAGTTTTTTTTCTGAGGTTTTTAGCGTTTTCTATATATAAGGTAATGTTATCTGCAAACAGGAACAATTTCACTTCTTCTTTAATTTGGATGCCTTTTATTTTTTTTTTTCCTTTTCTGATTGTTCTTGCTAGGACTTCCAAGTACTATGTTGAATCAAATGGTAGAGTGGGTTGTTGTCTTGTTCCTGATTTAGTAGAAAGCTTTCACATTGAGTATGATGTTAGCTATGGGCTTCTAATACATGGATTTTATTATGTTAAGGTAATTTCCTTCTATGATTAGTTTATTTCACCCATTAGTGGGTGTTGAACAATGAGAACACATGGACACAGGGAGGGTAACATCACACACTGGGGCCTGTCGGAAGGTGCGGGGCTAGGGGAGGGATAGCAAGGGATAGGCGGATATTTGTCAAGTAGCAACCACAAAAAATGGGGGCTGGAAAGCTAAATGTGTAGTTCAACTCTTTCCCGGGAGAAAATGAAAGCTTAGTTTTATCACTGGAGTGAGCCGGGGAAGGAGATGTGGGGAGCACTACAAGTCCATTTAATTTAAAATCCTTTTTACAGTATTTATTTTGTTTTATTTTTATTTATTATTATACTTTAAGTTCTGGGATACATTTGCAGAATGTGCAGGTTTGTTACATAGGTATATACATGCCATAGTGGTTTGCTGCATCCATCAACCCCTCATTTACATTATGTATTTCTCCTAATGCTATTCCTCCCTGCCCCCCAACTGCCCAACAGACCCCAATGTGTGATGTTCTCTCCCTGGGTTCACGTGTTCTCTTTGTTCAACTCCCACTTATGAGTGAGAACATGTGGTGTTTGGTTTTCTGTTCCTGTGTTAGTTTGCTGAGAATGATGGTTTCCAGATTCATTCATGTTCCTGCAAAAGACATAACCTCACCCTTTTTAATGGTTGCATAGTATTCCATAGTATGTACATTTGCTTTATTCAGTGTATCATTGACAGGTATTTGGGTTGGTTTCTAGTCTTTGCTATTGTGAACAGTGCTGCAATAAACATACATGTGCATGTGTCTTTATAGTAGAATGATTTATAATCCTTTGGGTATATACCCAGTAATGGGATGGCTGGATCAAATGGTATTTCTGGTTTTAGATCCTTGAGGAATGGCCACACTATCTTCCATAATGGTTGAACTAATTTTCACTCCCACCAACAGTGTAAAAGTGTTCCTATTTCTCTACATCCTCTCCAGCATCTGTTGTTTCCTGACTCTTCAGTGATCACCATTCTAACTGGCATGATATGGTATCTCATTGTGATTTTTATTTGTGTTTCTCTAATGACCAGTGATAATGAGCTTTTTTCATATGTTTGGTAGCCATAGAAATGTCTTCTTTTGATAAGTGTCTGTTCATATCCTTCACCCTTTTTTTGATGGGGTGGTTTGTTTTTTTTATTGTAAATTTGTTTAAATTCCTTATAGATTCTGGGTATTAGCCCTTTGTCAGATGGATCAAGTGCAAAAATTTTCTCCCATTCTGTAGGTTGCCTGTTCACTCTGATGATGGTTTCTTTTGCTGTGCAGAAGATCTTTAGTTTAATTACATTCCATTTGTCTATTTTGGCTTTTGTTGCAATTTCTTTTGGTGTTTTAGTCATAAAGTCTTTACCCATGCCTATGTCCTGAATGCTATTGCCTAGTTTTCTTCTAGGGTTTTTATGGTTTTAGGTCTTACATTTAAATCTTTAATCCATCTTGAGTTAATTTTTGTATACTGTGTAAGGAAGGGGTCCAGTTTTACTTTTCTGGATATGGGTAGCCAGTTTTCCCAATGCCATTTATTATAGAAATAATCATTCCTTATTGCTTGTTTTTGTCATGTGTATCAAAGATCAGAGGGTTGTAGATGTATAGTGTTATTTCTGAGCCCTCTGTTCTGTTCCATTGATCTATATATTTGTTTTGGTACCAGTACCATGTTATTTTGGTTACTGTAGCCTTCTAGTATAGTTTGAAGTCAGGTAGCATGATGCATCCAGCTTTGTTCTTTTTGCTAAGGAATGTCTTAGCTATAGGAGCTCTTCATGAGTTCCATATAAAATTTAAGGTAGTTTTTTACAATTCTGTGAAGAAAGTCAATGGTAGCTTGACGGGGGTAGCATTGAATCTGTAAATTACTTTGAGCAGTATGGCCATTTTCACGATATTGATTCTTTCCAACCATCAGCATAGAATGTTTTCTCATTTTTTTGTGTCCTCTTTTATTTCTTTGAGCAGTGGTTTGTAGTTCTTCTTGAAGAGGTCCTTCACATTTCTTGTAAGTTATATACCTAGGTATTTTATTCTCTTGTAGCAATTGTGAATGGAGCTCACTCATGATTTGTCTCTCTGTCTATTATTGGTGTATAGGAATGCTTGTGATTTTTGCACATTAATTTTGTATCCTGAGATTTTGCTGAAGTTACTTATCAGCTTAAGGAGATTTTGGGCTGAGACAATGGAGTTTTCTAAATATACAATCATGTCATCTCCGGACAGAGACAATTTTACTTCCTTCCTTTCTATTTGAATACCCTTTATTCTTTCTCTTGCCCAATGGCCCTGGCCAGAACTTCCAGTACTATGGCCCTTCCCTCTACAGTCCTCTTTCCTTTCTCTTAAGTTCCTCTTTTTCCTTTATTGTTTTTTTTCCCCTAGTTCCAGCACGCTTTTGCCACTGTATTTTTTTCTTAGGGTTGCTTCTCTATTTATTGACAATAATAATGTACACTTCACAGTCTGATTCTAGGGCATCAGGGAGGGGCGGGGGGTGGCAAGCCAGTCCCTGCCCCACCGACCTGGTGTCCTGTTGTATCTCTGTGTAAGTGATGCTCATGACATAGCTGCTTTATGAAATAATTAAAGAGGTCAATGCATACAACAGATGTAGAAAGTCTGTCAATTTCACCTTCATCACATTTTTTTGTGCCCAGAAGAATATAATAAAGCTCATTTCTAATGTATTTGTGCTGGAGAACACTTGAATAAATGGACTGTTTTTGTGCAAAAAGAAAAACAGGGAAAAAAATGAATGGTGAGAGAGGGCATCATTGTCTTGTGCTGATTTTCAAAGAAAATGCTTCCAGCTTTTCCCATTCAGTATGATAATGGCTGTGGGTTTGTCATAAATGGCTTTTTTATTTTGAGATATATTATATCAATACCTACTTTATTGAGAGTTTTCAGCATGAAGGGGTGTTGAGTTTTATTGAATGCATTTTCTGCATCTATGGAGATAATCATGTGGTTTTTGTCATTGATTCTATTTATGTAATGGATTGCATTTATTGATTTGTGTATGTTGAACCATCGACGAAGCCAACTTGATCATGATGGACAAGATTTTTGATGATCTGCTGGATTCAGTTTGCCAGTATTTTATTGAGGATTATTGCATAAATGTTCATCAGAGATATTGGCCTGAAATTTTCCTTTTTTGTTGTGTCTCTGCCAGGTTATGGTATCAGAATGATGCTCGCCTCATAAAATGAGTTAGAGAAGAGTCCCTGTTTTTCTATTGTTTCGAATTGTTTCGGAAGGAATGATACCAGCTCCTCTTTGAACCTCTGGTAGAATTTGGCTGTGAACCCATCTGGTACTGGGCTTTTTTTGGTTGGTAGGCTATTAATTACTGTCTCAACTACAGAACTTGTTATTGGTCTATTCAGGGATTTGACTTCTTCCTGGTTTAGTCTTGGAAGGGTGTATATTTCCAGGAATTCATCCATTTCTTCTAGATTTATTATTTTATTTATGTAGAGGTGTTTATAGTATTCTCTGATGGTGGTTTGTATTTCTGTGTGATCAGTGCTGATATCCCCTTTATCATTTTTATTGTGTCTATTTGATTCTTCTCTCTTTTCTTCTTTATTAGTCTGGCTAGCAGTCTATCTATTTTGTTATTCTTTTCAAAAAACCAGCTCCTGGATTCATTGATTGTTTTGAAGGGTTTTTCCTGTCTCAATCTCCTTCAGTTCTGCTCTGAACTTAGTTATTTCTGTCTTCTGCTAGCTTTTGAATTTGTTTGCTCTTACTTCTCAAGTTCTTTTAATTGTGATGTTAGGGTGTCAATTTTAGATCTTTCCTACTTTCTACTGTAGGCATTTAGTACTATAAATTTCCCTCTAAATACTACTTTAGCTGTGTCCCAGAGATTCTGGTACATTGTGTCTTGGTTCTCACTGGTTTCAAAGAACTTATTCATTTCTGCCTTAATTTCATTATTTACCTAGTAGTCATTCAGGAGCAGGTTGTTCAGTTTCCATGTAGCTGTGTGGTTTTAAGTGAGTTTTTTAATCCTGAGTTCTAATTTGATTGCACAGTGGTCTAAGAGAATGTTATGATTTCCACTCTTTCGTATATGCTGAGGAGTATTTTACTTCCAATTACGTGGTCAATTTTAGAACAAATGTGATGTAGTGCTGAGAAGAATGTATATTCTGTTTACTTGGGGTGGAGAGTTCTGTAGATGTCTATTAGTTCTGCTTGGTCCAGATCTGAATTAAAGTCCTGAATATTCTTATTAATTTTCTGTCTCACTGAACTGTCTAATATTGACAGTGGGGTGTTAAAATCTCCCACTATTATTGTGTCTAAGTCTTTTTGTAGATCTCTAAGAACTTGCTTTATGAATCTGGGTGCTTCTGTATTGGATGCATATATATTTAGAATAGTTAGCTCTTCTTGTTGCATTGATCCCTTTGCTATTATGTAATGTCCTTCTTTGTCTTTTTTTGATCTTTGTTGGTTTAAAGTCTGTTTTATCAGAGACTATGATTGCAACACCTGCTTTTTCTTTCTTTCTTTCCATTTCCTTGGTAAATATTCCTCCATCTTTTTATTTTGAACCTATGTGTGTCTTTGCACATGAGATGGGTCTCCTGAATACAGCACACCAATGGGCCTTGACTCTGTATCCAATTTGCCAGTTTGTCTTTTAATCGGGGCATTTAGCCCATTTACACTGAAGGTTAATATTGTTATGTGTGAATTCAATTCTGTCATATGATGCCTGTTATTTTGCCTGTTAGTTGATGCAGTTTCTTCAGAATGTTGATGGTCTTTGCAATTTAATATGTTTTTGGAGTGGCTATTAGTGGTTATTCCTTTTCATATTTAGTGCTTCCTTCAGGAGCTCTTGTAAGGCATGCCTGGTGGTGACAAAGTCTCTCAATATTTGCTTGTCTGTAAAGGATTTTATTTCTCCTTCACTTATGAAACTTAGCTGGATATAAAATTCTGGGTTGAAAATTCTTTTCTTTAAGAATGTTGGATATTGGCCTCCATTCTCTTCTGGCTTGTAGGGTTTCCACAGAGATATCTACTATTAGTTTGATGGGCTTCCCTTTGTGGGTAACCCATCCTTTCTCTCTGGCTGCCCTTAACATTTTTTCCTGCATTTCAACCTTGGGTAATTTGATAATTACGTGTCTTAGGGTTGCTCTTCTTGAGGAGTATCTTTTTGCATTCTCTGTGTTTCCTAAATTTGAATGTTGGCCTGTCTTGCTAGGTTGGGGAAGGTCTCCTGGATAATATCCTGAAGAGTGTTTTCCAACTTGGTTCCACTCTCCTCATCACTTTCAGGTAAACCAATCAAACATAGGCTTAGTCTTTTCACATAGTCCTATATTTCTTGGAGGCTTTGTTCATTCCTTTTCATTCTTTTTTTCTCTAATCTTGTCTTCATGCTGTATTTCACTAAGCTGATCTTCAATCTCTGATATACTTTCTTCTACTTGATCGATTCACCTATTGACAATTTGCATATGCTTCATGAAGTTCTTGTGCTTTCTTTGTCAGCTCCATCAGGTCATTTATGTTCTTCTCTAAACTGGTTATTCTAGTTAGCAATTCATCTAACCTTTTTTCAAGTCACTTAGCTTCCTTGCTTTTGGTTAGAACATGCTTCTGTAGCTTGGAGGAGTTTGTTATTACCTGCCTTCTGAGCCTACTTCTGTCAGTTAGTCAAACTCTTTCTCCATCCAGTTTTGTTCCCTTGCTGGCAAGGAGTTGTGATCCTTTGGAGGAGAAGAGGCATTCTGGTTTTTGAGATTTTTAGCCTTTTGTGCTGGTTTTTTTTTTTTCTCATCCTTGTCAATTTATTTACCTTTGGTCTTCAATGTTGGTGACCTTCAGATGGAGTTTCTTTGTGGACATCCTTTTTGTCAATGTCAGTGTCATTCATTTTTGTTTGTTAGTTTTCCTTCTAATAGTCAGGCCCCTTTGCTGTAAGTTTCTTGAAGTTTGCTGGAGGTCCAGACCCTGTTTGCC
This sequence comes from Cebus imitator, assembly GCF_001604975.1. Taxonomy (NCBI): domain Eukaryota; kingdom Metazoa; phylum Chordata; class Mammalia; order Primates; family Cebidae; genus Cebus; species Cebus imitator. The sequence continues at coordinate 1,028,073 of NW_016107327.1, read as the reverse complement.
TGGGTATCACCAATGGAGTCTGTAGAACAGAAAATATTGCTGTCTGTTCCTTCCTCTAGAAATTTCGTCCCAGAGGGACACCCACCTGATGTCAGCCAGAGCTCTCCTGTATAAGGTGTCTTTCGACCACTGCTGGGAGGTGTCTCCCAGACAGGAGGCATGGGTCAGGGACCCACTTGAGGAGGTAGTCTGTCCCTTAGAAGAGCTCAAGTGCTGTGCTGAGAGATCTGCTGCTCTCTTCAGAGCCAACAGGCAGGAACATTTAAGTCTGCTGAAACTATGCCCATAGCCGCCACTTCCCCCAGGTGTTCTGTCCCAGGGAGATGAGAGTTTGATCTCAAAGTCCCTGAGTGGGACTGCTACCTTTCTTTCAGAGATGCCCTGCCCAGAGAGGAAGAAACTAGAGAGGCAGAATCTAGAGAGGCAGTCTGGCTGCAGCGGCTTTGCTGAGCTATGGTGGGTTCCGTATCCAGTTCAAATTTCCAGTGGTTTTATTTATGCTGTGAGGGGAACACTGCCTACTTGAGCCTCAGTAATGGTGGACTCCCCTCCTCCCACCAAGCTCAAGCTTCCCAGGTTGACTTCAGACTGCTGTGCTGGTAGCAAGAATGTCAAGCCAGTTGATCTTAGTTTGCTGGGCTCTGTAGGGGTGGAATACACTGAGCTAGACCACATGGTTACCTGGCTTCAGCCCCCTTTCCAGGGGGGTGAATGATTTCATCTTGCTAGCATTCCAGACACCACTGGGGTATGAAAAAAAACTCCTACAGCCAGCTCAGTGTCTGCCCAAATGGCCGCCCAGTTATATGCTTGAAACCCAGGGCCCTGGTGGCGTAAGCACCTTAGAGAATCTTCTGGTTTGCGGGTTGTAAAGACCATGGGAAAAGCATAGTATCTGGGTCAGAATGCACCATTCCTCACAGCATAGTCCCTCATGACTTCCCTTGGCTAGGGGAGGAAGTTTTCTGACCACTTCCTGGGTGAGGTGACACCCTATCCTGCTTCAGCTCACTCTGTGTGGGCTGCACCCACTGTCTAACCAGTCCCAATGAGATGAACTGGGTACCTCAGTTGGAAATGCAAAAATGACCCTCCTTCTGTGTTGATTTCACTGGGAGCTGCAGACTGGAGCTGTTCCTGTGTGGCCATCTTGCCAGCCACCCTTACATGTTCATTTTTAAAGTGCCACTTTTTTCTTTGTAGCTTCCAGGATACAGTTGATTGTCAGCCTCATCAGCTCCCAGAGACAGGTGAGTTAGAAGCCAGAACCTTGGGAAAACGCCGGAAATATAAGATTGCTAAATATGCGGTACAAACTCTTTACTTCTCAGAGAAAAGCTGGGAACTGGAGATTCTCTTCCAATTGTATAGAACTCTGCAAGGGGAGGGTTTATGGGGTGTGTGTGTGTCAGCTTTAACTACTAGTTTCGATGTGGATAGTTTCTCACTCACCCAGGGTGCAAGAACCTCTCAACCAGTTTCGGAATTTCTCACAAAGGGAAATGATCCATGTGTTGCTGTTGAATTGTTGCATCTAATGAGGGAAGGAAAGTCTGTGTCCTTCTATTCTGTCATCTTGCTGATGTCACTCCTACTTTTTAATATACATTATCATAATTCTTTAGTCATTTCTTACATTTTCTGTATGGCATCTGCATTATGTTGATGGGTTTTTATGCTTTAAATATATATTAGATGTTTACATTAACATTTTATTGTACTGGAAAATCTTTGAAGAGTTTTTGTTGTTGTTGTTGTTTGTTTTGTTTTTTGTTTTTTGAGACAGAGTTTCACTCTTGTTGCACAGGCTGGATTGCAATGATGTGATCTCAGCTCACTGCAAACTTTACCACCTGGGTTCAAGCTATTCTGCCTCAGCCTCCCAAGTAGCTGGAATTACAGGCATGCACTACCACACCCAGCTAATTTTTTTATAAATAGAGACAGGGTTTCACCATGTTTATCAGGCTGGTCTCAAACTCCTGACCTCAAGTGATCCGCCCACCTCAGCTTCCCAAACTGCTGGGATTACAGGTGAGAGCCACTGCGCCCAGCTGAAGAAAAGTAAATATGTTCTTGGAAAACTAAGTTATAGAATTTTTCAGAAAGCAGTACTATTTCATACAGAAAGACTTTCAATATATCTGGTATACATATATCATAATTTTTAATAACAGCTTCTCACACAATAAGAACAAGGTGATAGTTAATTTCAGCCCAGCTAAACACTTCAAAGAGAACACTATTTACAATATAGTTTCCAGAATTTCTTTATGTTATTAATGTTTTCAGAGCAAGAATCAATCAATTTTACACCATTGCATGCATTTACATACCTCTATAGAAATATATTTATTCATATGAAGCATAGAGTATACAGACATAAATAAATATATTACAAATGGCATAATTTTTAGTGTAAGAGGATAGCCTATATTCAAATCTACTTTTTTCTGAATAGTTTCAACTCTACATACAAAAATGTCAAATATCACTGATTCAATTATGATCATTGTATTTAGAGGACCTGAAAGATGATGTAATATCTTTGGACATACACAATTTATAAGTGTTTACACATATAAGTCTTTAAGAAAAATATCAAATATCTGAGCACAGACATCTGAAATAGAAATGATTTGAACCTTAGCTCAGCTATTTCCCCCTTGGCAACTCTGGGCGAGTTCTTATCAGAAAATAGAGATGGTAGTCTTTTAATATGATGAGAAATGCATATAACAATTTGGCAGAAAAACTGTTATTTAGTAAGTACTCAGTAAATGATCATTATGCCCACTTGCTTATTTTGAAACTTAGCGTAGAAATAGAAAATAAATGCTAATCCAAGTGCTGATAACCTAAATAGTCAGTGGGCTTAATCGAATTCAGGTTTTAGTCTGAGAAAATTTAATTAAATATAGTCATCCACTCATTTCCTTTCCTATATAACTCAATTTTTAAAGAAACTTGATATTTTTGAGGAGATAGATTCTACTTTTCTTGCAAGCACTTGCTTTACCCTCATAATGTGAATCAGAAAAGCAGAAATGATACTAAGAAATATGAGTTGGGAAAGTGCAAATTTGGTTGGCCAAATGGAATTTCTGTGGGTGTAATGATTTTTAGAAACTGACAGCAAGCTGTCTAATACCATATTTCCATATTCATTCTCGAATAGCATGAGCCACAAAATTCCAAGCACAGAGCCTTCCTGGTTGGCTGGGTTATATCTCTGGGAAGCTTTATAGCTGAACTTTAAAATAAATCCACACAATTTGGGGCTTTAAATTCCATTTTTGAAATATTAATCTAAGAGAACAACAGACATTTATTCTGTCCAAATGTGCTATTGGCCCTCTTAAAACCATGCTGCACAATTCTTCTGTGCATGATTGAGAGCCTTATATTGCCTTCTTGTCATCATAAGTTCCATGAAAGGCAGTAACTCCTTAATGGATATTTGTTCACCTGTCTCATCTATTCCAATAAAAAGCTGAAATAAATACACACTTGAATTGCTCTAAGGATTTATTCACACAGAAATTATCTGTCAGGAAGTTAGTTATATCCATGAGACATTCATCTCTTCTCTGTGTGTAGTAGGCCACCAGATGGTAGCTCTCCACAGCTCTCATGGGCTGTGAATTGGCACTAATTGAAACATCAACACTCACTTCAAGGCTCCTATGGAGGAACTACATTCTCAGATCTCCAAACGCTCTAAACCATGAATTTAGAGCACACTGCATTATATGTTATTGTTTTTATTTTGGAAAAATCAATAATGTATTCACAGAAAATGGCACACATGTGCTAGGAAAAAATGAATCCTTGAAATTTTATAATTTACATTTTAAATACTTCTATCCTGATTCTAAATGGCATCAAATAGCATATTTTTTTCAAGATAATATAAAACATTGCTAGTGACAAATTTCACTCTAAGAAGATTATTATTTTGAATTGCTTTGATTTCATTAAAGATGTACATAGACTTTTTTAATGATGGGAAGCTAAATTACTATTTGATTATCTCCTGTATCATTTTCATGGCCATGAGCTAGATAGGCGAAAGCATACTTACACTGATAATAGCTACTCAAATAAGAGGTCCCCAATTTTATTCTTTTTTCAGCAAATATTTTATTTTGGTCAAGTTACTAATAATAGACAAAATACTATAATAAAACCATGACTCAATTACCAAATACTTGTTGAAAATTTACATGTACAATCTATTATGCTAGTCTCAGTGGAAAAACAAAAATGGCTGTAAAATAATTTCTGACAATTTGAAGCTTTCTTTTCAGTGGCAAAAATCAGCATCAATGCAGACACAAAAAGAATTATTTCAGAAAAAAATATGCTGTTATAATAGAATTACAAAGAAGAACTTTTCTTAGGAGGAATAAGGGCAAACATTGGAACATAATGAAAAATAAATAGCGTTAGATCAGATGATGTTGGGGCAAAGGAATTTCAGACAGACAGAGCAAGGTGATCAAAGAATAACATATGAAAGTAGTCCATGTTGGTAAATCCCGGAAAATATGTTGAGTAAAATGAGAAACAGACTTCTCACCTGAAAGTTAGTTGGTGACTTTACACTGATACAGTTTTCATTGACATAGAATATTGATATTGACATCTTAGTATTATAAAGAAATAGGCAGAATAATTAATTTTATCTTAAAATGAATTCGTCTTTCTCAAAGCAAGTACATTTTTCCATTGCACAGTGTTTTCTTAGTTTAAAATGATGGAGTTGAAAGTCGGATTACAAAGGAACCAAGGACTGAACACTGAATGGCAACCAAATAGGTCAGCATAGGATGCGTTGATAATACATGTGGGAAAACATCAGTGGTAAGAGATTAGTGTATTCTGGTTCAGGGAACTCTGCTTTAGATTAATTGATTGGACTTCTCAAAAACTTGATTTAAGAAAGAGATTAATTTTAACAGGAAAAATCAGAGCATGAAAATGTCTGGGAGGCTATTGAGAATAGTATAGTGGAAGTAGTTAAGAATATAAATTTTCTAACCTATCAAATTGCTTTAAATATGTGTGTAGGTTTTTTTTTTTTGGTGGGGTGGAGTTGTATGTCCATTACGCCTCAATAAAGACATTAAAAAAGAGAGAATAAACTTTGAAGTCCAATAGAGCTGTGTTAAAATCCAAACTGTGGTTACATAATCCCTGAAGAACTATTTAAATTATCTACTCTCTTTTCTCATCTATATATTGAGGTCAATAATACCTGCTTTAAAGTATTGTTTGTGAATTAATTAAATAATGCATATTATACCTGTAATCTCAGTGTCAAGGCAGGAAAATCACTGAAGGCCAGGCATTCGATACCAGCCCGGGCAACATAGAGAGACCCCACTTCTACAAAAAAATAAAAATAAAAAAGTAGATTAGCCTGGCATGGTGTTGTGCACCTATAGTCCTAGCTACACCAGAGGCTGAGGCCAGAGGATCTTTTGAGCCCAGGAGCCTGAAGCTGCAGTGAACTATGATTACACCATTGCACTCAATCCTGGGTGACAGAGAGACAAGGATAAGTGAACAACTAATTAGTAAGAACAAATTGTCTGCTAAATATATCTACAGCTGGCTTCTCTTACACATCCAAAAGCATTGAAATGGTTTTTGGTAAAGTGTGCTTTCAAAGTTTAATTTTCACTATTTAGTCTTTCCTCAGAGGGAGCAGCCATGGCAGTAACTTACTCATACAATATTTTGAGTGATATTAGTTGTTTCAAACACATTTTTGACAAATTAGTATGTATTTAGTGTCTATGGAGGTCCTAAGAGAAATGTGTTGAACTACAAAATACATCACAAAGAGTCCAACAAGTGATATCAAGGAATGCTTTTAGCTGGATTTCCTTGGTGCCTTCATGGGATCTGAATCTTTCTCTCACTTACCGTGATTCTCCAGTAGCCTGCACACTATGGAGGTTGTCAACAGAGTTATTGCATCATATTTAAGATATAACCATCTCATAGCAGGCACCCCATTCTGACATAACATTGAATATAACATTAGAATGTTGTACTCAAAAGGTGTGTGAAAATGGAAATGTTTTAGGGAGTGTCAATTTAAAAAGTTGAGTGACTTGTGAGAGCCAAGAATCAAAATGCTTGTGTTCCACCTCTTTAAATGAA
>NW_016107327.1:941607-1021869 GCF_001604975.1 Cebus imitator | reverse complement strand
AAAAAAAAAAAAAAAATCATGCCGATGAGCAGAAGTGAAAAGAACAACACATTGATTGATTTCAACAAGTTTGCTTAATAGAAATGCAAAACATTGTTAAACTGCAGAGAAAAAGTCAAAGGTGTACTTCATAACACATCGGTCAATTTTACATCCTTGTAAATTGTACCAAAAGTACAAAACTTTCCCCTTCATTTTCACTTGCATATTGGGCACAGACAGAATATTTCCTATTACTAAAACTGGTACAGAAAACTAGTACTTCAAAAAAACCAAAGAACATTTCAAAGGTAGTATGTGTAGAGGGCAAGAAAGTGTGATTGTCTTGTCTGTATTCCCAGAACTACCCTTTCCGTCTTTCAAATTGTAACAAGAACTGGAAGATTATGGTAAATATCAATCTAAGGAACAGTTGCCAGAGTGTTATACTTGTACAGAGAGAGCATGCATTTTTAGAGAATCCAAGCGGAATTCATAAGCTGATAATGGGATATTGGAATTGAACTTTATGGATAATTTTCCAATTACTTTATTTTGTTTTTTTTACTTTAAAATACATCTAATATATAAAAGTGTGTATGTTTATATTTACTTAGTATATCTCAATAATTTAAGAGTATTAGCCCATGACCCCACCAGCTTTCTTAGGAAATTAAACGCTATCATTATCTTCAAACACCTCTATATTTCCTTAGTCCCATCTCCCTCAGAAGTAACCACAACTCCTAAATTGGGGGCTAGATCATTCTCTTGAATTTCTGTATATTTTTACCAAATACATGTGTATCAACAGTGATATATAACCTTTGTTTTGTTTAACTTTGTATCTGTAAATAAATAAAATACAGTAATACTCTGTATTTTTCTAAGACTTGCTTTTTTTGCTCATTGCTGAAGTTTGTGATTTAAGCACGATGATTCATGTTGCTGTAATTAATTTGCTTTCACTGGCAGGTAATGTGCTATTATATAAATATGCCTCAATTATTTATCTATACATTCTTTAGCCAGTAGACTTTGGAGTTATTTTCTACTGATTTTCTATTACAGTCAATATTATGATAAACATTCCTAGGCCATCCCTTGGTACACTCATGCAAGAGGTTTTTTTGTTCTTTAGGTAATATATTCAGAATTGGAATTTCTCAGTCCAAGGATATATAAACCTTCAGTTTAAACAGATAATGCCAATGTATTTTCCGAGTTGGTTGTACTAATTTACACACCTACAAGTAGTAGGCAACAGATCTTCTTGACCCAAACCCCTTCCAAAATTTGGAATTTGTTTAAATTTTTTGCCACATGAGTTTATGTTCTCAAACAGGTTCACATATCTATCAAGCAAAAGAGAGAACTAAAATTTACATGATCATAGAATTCTAGTCCTGGTGAATGGATTTTTTTTTTATTTGTGACTGTAACAATTGTTTAAAAGTAACTTGTAATGACATGCTCTAAAATGTACCCTGTAATTTTAATTAGCAATTAGAATTATAAGTAGTCAGTTCTCTGCTACTTTTCCTAATTAAGGAGGAAAAAATAGATGATAGTAAATGAACACAGAGAAGTCCAAAAATCATTTCTATTTGCTCACACATGTGCAATATATCTCACCAAATCATAACAAATGCATATTTACATACCTCTTCTATCCTGGCCTTTCTTATGCTTTACAGCTTGTATTCTGTCCCTGGGGAAGCTTGCCACATTTTTAATTCATCTGATAACTAGATGTGATACACTAATGGACTTAATAATTTGATAAGAACAATAAGATTATGTGTCTAATAGTGTTTATAGACTTGCATAGAAGCGATATGTCGTAGTATTAGAGGCTTTGCACTGATTGACTTTTCAATTCTATTTGTAATTGGGGGACAATAAATAGAATCGTCAAAATCACAGAGATTTTATAAATTTTATGTTTCTAGCAGCCCAATTTGCTCCTAAGGAAATAGTATATGTTTATTGATTAGAGTGAACCACTGTATATCTTATGGAATTATTGGGTTTGGATATTAAGAAGTTAATGAAATAGTTATTAATTTAAAATAGATTGAATTTATTTTTCATGTTGATGTCTGCTTTATATGCTATTGTTTAGATGTAATGTGAAGAGAGAACAACTATTTCAGCTTTTTAATCCTTTTCTTCTCTTTGTACAATGATTTTTTAATGATGTTCAAAATTTAAACACCTCAATGGAACAATTTGTGTAAATGCTTGTATTCTTCACATTACTTCAATGTGTCTTTCTCGGTTCTCATTGCCAAAAATCTATAGATAGAATCTATATAAATCTATAACATTCTTTCATCATTAACACCATTTTCTCCAGATTAAGCTCCATGAAAATATTAATGTACCTTAATATAGATCCATGAAAAGGGCTAACAGTGATGGTCCTGAATATGTGACCAGTGCGTGTGCCAAGCTGACTGAACCATTTTTTTAACAATATCTTTTTAGTTAGGTGTAAGGAAGGAAAGAGCCTACTTTTTCACACAATGCCAAACCTTGAATAGTTCCAATTTCAGCCTAATCACACTGTCCTTAAAATTTCGCTCTGCCTGAATAATGAAAAAGAGTGATATGAAAATTGTATGAAACTAGCATGCCCCAGGACGGGTAGGGTGAGATGTAATTACATATGCTTCAATAGCTGGAGCAATGTGCTGTAAGAAAGGCTTTTAAGGTGACAGAAGTTAATTGCACAGGTTTTAGGGCAGAAGAAATGTATGTGAAGAAGCAAAGGGGAAGGACACAAACCCAGAGAGGGTTTCAGATTTAGAAATCTGAGAGAAAAAAGAATATTTTTGAATTATAAATGGACACAAAAAGGTAAATGGTGAGGTACCTTTTCCTATAGAAGAAATAAAAAGGCAAATCTTGGCTGGGTGGAAAGTGCTGTATTTCTAGCTAGGCTCCCAAGCATAAAGCTTTTTATGATACCTGCATATAAAAAAGGACAGCCTCCCAAAAATCAGGCTGTGATATTCCCCAGTGACACTGGTCCACAAGGCAGCTCAGTAAAAACTAGCACGTTTTCCTGCAATATCTGTAATGACAGTAGCGTCTATCTTAGGCTACATATGTGGGGCCATAGAAACCATGATGCATTCAGTCCTGTCTCCAGCTGAAAAACACAAAGATTTTGAAGGAGACCTTTTGGGTGGCATTTCTCTAATGAAGACTGAATCACTTTTTGCAAACTGTGTGAGTTTGTCACAAAGAAGAAAAAGGGACTGTGTGTGATGGTGGGAGTAACAATGAAAATAAAAGTTTCAGGAGGAAAAAACGGAGTAGGTTGTGTTATCAATTTCAATCTTATCCATCTTCCCCAGAGAGCTACCTTTTTGTAGAGTTAGCTGGACATGAGCTACTCTACTCATTCCTGGTGGGTGTATAATAAACACAATACCTTACATACATATTCCTCAATTTCTAAATGTTTTCAGGAAGAATGAATGATAAATCACCTGAAAAAGAATCCTCTTGGATTTTGTATAATGGTGGTCTTTTCTAGAAATGATGAGAGTTATAGAAGTATTTTTAATATGCCCAATATTGTGAATTTTAATATTTGCTCAAGGATATTACCACTACTTCTTTGATTGATATTAATAAATTAATTGCATGGCACTAAAATACATACTAAAGACTGAGGCTTACTCAGACAGTAAAGGCTTATTGTTAAATTTTAATGCATAATCCAAATATATAAATTTAATTGCTCATTCTTCTCTCATTCTTTGGACTCTTCACTTTGATTAGCTAAATGTGTTTTGAAGACATTTTTTCAGTTTGCTGAAAAAGTCAAAATCTTTTCTAAGCTAGAATGGAAACACAAATTCTAAATCATTTACTAAATATCTGTCAGCAATTTACAATCCCATAACCTCATTTCAAGTTAAAATCTCTTAATGCTCTATCATTCTCCCCAGGGGAGATCAGCTTGAAATTCTCAAGGCAAATACAAATTTCTTCTAATCCTGATTTCTCATTAGAAGGGTTATTTAGAGTAAAATGATGTAATCTTTCTCGTTACAGACAGCTGTGTTTATCAGCCTACAGCCATATTAAAGGTATAGATATATTCATTTATAATTTTTAGAAAGTCATAAATCAATTTCAGTCATTGTTTTTGTATGTCTTTTGTATATCTTTGCATAATAAACATCACCTAATTCTGGATTTGGACAATTTCACCTTCGTCTTAACCACCTATTGTTATTTTAAAGAAACAGGAATGTTCTGTTGCTATTTTAAAGAAACAGGATGTTTAGGAAGAAAAGCGTAATCTAGATTTTACATGTCCTTAAACTGCTTTTAATGCATGAGTCTACACATACATGTACAAAATGAAAAGTATTAGACTACATTTATGCATAATACATACAACTGTTTGAGAGATTCACAGAAGTGCATGGTTAAAAGGGGTTGAAGATCATCATTAAACTACTCCCAGTCTCTAGGCAAAATTGTCCTGAAGTCATACCAGTAGAAAATTTTGAAAAAGTTTTTAAGGCCATCAAAAAAATTTAATCATTGATCTATCCCCAAAGACTTCCTTATATGTATATAAAATCTAAAATATTGTAAAAGATATTTTTCTGTATTTTTTGGTATTGATAAGGAGTAATGAACTACACTTTCAGATTAGTAATCTTTCTTAGGTCAAATACCTTGCAAAGTGTATCTGAGACCAGTTTCATCCTTGTATCTATCAGTGTTGATTGCCAGCTCTATTCCAGAAGGTACATGAGCAGAGAACCAATTAGAAAACAAACTCACATCTCCAATGTCTTTAGGAAAGCAGGGAATATTCTCTCTTCATTTCTACACTGCTTTGACAGCAAGAGAGAGTTTATAGCAAATAGCTTTCCATCACATACAGACAAGAATAAGTTAAGTGTTAGTTTGGTATGTTGATCTTACTTTTTTTCTTCCACCATCTAAGAATGTTGATCTTATTTTTAACCCCTATACCAACTCTATGATTCTAGAATAAATTATCTAATATTTCATCTGTTACTATTATTTAAATATATGCAGAACTAGCTTGAAGTAGAGATATGGAGAGATAATTCTTACTTTTTATTTGATATTATTCAAGTTGATTAAAAAACACACAAAGAATAACAACAAAAACTCTATACCTTACTTTTTTATCGTAGGCAAAGTTGAATTTTTTTAAAACAAGCAAATTGGTTATTTACTAAACGATGATTTCTTGAACACATATTGAGACACAGCCACATCGTCATGATTGTTAGAAACATTTTGGGGATACCAAGGAAAGAGAAAAAAATAATGCCATTGCTGTTCTCTAGAAACATACATTCTATGAAACGATACAAAATCAACTATTAGAAATTGTCATAATTTTATGCACATACATCATACATACATGTGTATATGGTTTGTGTGTGTGTGTACACACACACCAAAGTATATGGCATTTGAAGTGAACTAATATTTAGACTAGGAATGTATTTGGATAAGTCATGAATAGAACAGAGAAAACTTTTAACAAAGGAATAACAAAAATTAATTTGAACACAAAAGGTAGAAAATAATTGTTATCTAAATTACTTATCCAAACACTCTTGTTACTCCAATTTCCTAAGCCATTTTGTTAGTAATGAGTAGTTTAAGGTTTTAGATGGTATCTTCCACCAGAGATAAATATGTTTGATAAAAGGAGAGAAAATAGGAATTAAAATAGGAATTAAAATATTGTGTCCATATTGCTCCTATATGGACACAATAACCACAAAAACGGTAGAAAGCCCAGCCCAGTCTTTCTTTCTTTACATCAATTATAAAAAAATAAAATATTTACATGACTTTAAAACAATTTTAAAAACCATGTCCATTTTTATTTGTGAATGATTATAAATGATCAACTTACAGAAAGTTTTCCTTGATGTAAGAGAAGCCATTTGTTTATCTAACTAAGAGCCAAAAATATTCAGTTCAATGTTTGTAAGACATTTAAATAGCACATGAGTAAATATTGTGAATTCATTTCCAAATTTAGGCAATCTCTTGAAAACTTTCTGGTTAAAACATGAGAGGACTTTCATGCTAAACAATATAACCATTGCTGAACTAGCTCATGAGGGCAAACACACCAGCAAGTCACACGATTACTTCATCATAGGACTAAGAGTTGAAGAGACACTCATACACATCTTAAAGTACGAGCAGAAAGCATGACACAGCCTTGCATTAGTGTGCACCAGTTAATGATGCTGGTACTCACACTGGGTTTCTGAAATCTGCATTCTGGAACAGCCATATAAAACAGCCTAGAGCTGTATTCCCTTCTTCTTAGCTGATTTTTCTGGAGTTAATAACTTGCTTTCCTAGAGCCACACTATTCTATGGCCTTTTCCTGGTCAATCAGACTGATCATTACTCTTGTTGGTCAGTTCTGTCCTATTGACCCCTAGGCCTTCAGCATGATAAAAGGCTTTTCACCTTTACCCAGAGATTTCCACAAGTCTTTCTTTCATTCCTCCAAATCCTTTCAGTTATGAATAAACAAGGCAGTAAGAGGTTTATATGAAAGGTAATGAGCTCAGTAGAATTCAATGATCACCAAAGAGCAAACAGAAAGTCCTTGGAGTACAGGGGGAAGTTGGAAAGACATATATTTAAATTTTGAAATAATGTTTTCCTTGGAACTTCAGCAAAATCAATGTTTTAGTTAGTAACAGGTGGAAACATATTTGGGGGAAAAGAATATTTGTATATATTTGTATTTGTTTGTATGTGTTTATGATGTTTAGGGTTTATGGAATAATTAGTTTGCCAGACAGTTGCAAATTTTGCTTTTTCCTGGTATAACTATTAATAGCACTTTTATTACTCTTAAAAGTGTCCCAGTTTGGATGATAAATCTCCTGATCACCCTATCTATAGTCAGAGAAGTCATCATCACGGTGAGCATGAGTCATAAATAAAGTTCTGAGAGCAGGGCGTTATGATTTGCAGAGAGCAACGAGCTAGCATTCAGCTGTGAAATGATGGGAGAGTGAGATCCGAGGTGGAGGCTGCTGAGTTTTGTGTGGGTGAGAGTGAATATATTTGCTTTTAGGGAGCACAGTGTTTGACTTTAAATGTTACAAAAAAAAAATGAGATCAACTAAGCAGAGAGAATCCCCATGATTAAGAATTCTGAAGCCTGTAATTTAGAATTCTAATTAGACTTTAGCCAGTAGTCATTTTCCTTCTCGGATGAGGAGCTTTGCTGTCCAATTTATATTGAAGGATTCTTGTTGCTTCAGAAAGTCTCAGTTGAAGGCGAGAGATACCAAAATCAGCACAAGTGGCTGTTGTACTGCTCTAGACATAGTGTGGATAATGTATGGACCACATTTGTGCCTATGCAAATTAAGAAGAGGCAAAAAGCAAGCAATCAACATCTTAGCTATAGACACTGTGAGGGTGAGAAATCAGTAATCCTTCTCAAAAAAAAACATATATACACACACACACACACTCACACAAACACACACTCATTCTATTTACTGCTAAAATATGAAAAAGAAAAGCAATAAAATGCCAGTTAATATTATACACCAAGATTTTTAATTTCAGTGAATTCCATTTTTATATTGACTTTTCTCCTACTTATGTATGTCTCATTAAATGAAATAAAAGCAATATTTTAAGCAGGTGGTATTTATTCAGGTTATTTATTTATTTATTACACACATAAGTCTAACAAGTTTTAATGAGCAAAATAAAATAAAATACAATAAACCTGACTTGTACTTTTCCGTGCCCTCAACTAGAGATGTTACATGTGTCAGAGCCACTCAGATCGATGCTTGTTGCCTACGTTCCAAGTTCCCAAGGAGTTGTATGATTGACAATAAATGCGTGTAACTTACATAAAAAAAATCACACTGACCATGACTACTCACATGATGGCTTTGTAGCAGTTTTTCTCTTTTTTTTTTCCCAGTCCTCTTCCAGGAAATTAGCCATCAAGAATAAGCTATCAAATCATGAAAAGATTTGGAGGAAATGTAAATGCATGTTTATAAGTAAAAAAGCCAATCTTAAAAGACTACATACTGTATGATTCCAACTATATGACATTCTAGAAAATGTAGAACCATGGAGACAGTGAAAAGATCAGTGGTTGCCCTGGGTTGCAGTTGCTATTGGGGAAACAGAAGACTAATGAATAGGTGGAGCACAGAAGATTTCTGGTCAATGAGACTACATACACACACACACACTATGGTAAAGGATACATGTCATTACACATTTGTCCAAGCCCATAGGATGTACACCACCAAGAGTAACCTAAATGTTAGCTATGGACTTTGGATGATAATAATATGTCAGTGTGTCTTTACCAATTGTGAAATATACCACTTTGGTGTGGAATGTTGATAACAAGAGAGAGGTTGTGGGGGTAGCAGCTATAAGAGAAATCTCTGTTGTAAACCTAAAATTGCTGTAAAAAAAAAAAAAAAAAAAAAAAAAAAAAAAAAAAAAAAAAAAAAAAAAAAAGGAAACCATTTAAAAAATGTAGGCTCCATTAAAAAGTGAGCTATTAAAAATAACAGAATTTGAATTCTTTTCAACTCTGAGAAAGCCATTTTTTTAAAATTGTACTTTAGATTCTGGTACATGTGCAGATCAGGCAAGATTGTTGCATAGGTGCATTCACGGCAAGGTGGTTTGTTGCCACCATCCCCCCATCACCTACACATGACATTTCTCCTGACGTTCTCCCTCCCCCACCCTCCAACCCACTAACCCTCCCATAGCCCCCAACAATGGACCCCAGTGTATAATGCTTCCCTCTTTGTGTCCAAGTGTTTTCATTGTTCAACACCTGCCTATGAGTGAGAACTTGTAGTGTTTGATTTTCTGTTCTTGTGTCAGCTTGCTGAGAATGATGCTTTCCAGATTCACCCATGTCCCTGCAAAGGGCACAAACTCGTCCTTTTTTATGGCTACATAGTATTCCATGGTGTATACGTGCCACATTTTCCCTGTCCAGTCTATAATTGATGGGCATTTGGGTTGGTTCCAGGTCTTTGCTATTGTAAACAGTGCTGCGATTAACATGCTTGTGCATATGTCTTTATAATAGAACGATTTATAGTCCTTTGGGTATATACCCAG
This sequence comes from Cebus imitator, assembly GCF_001604975.1. Lineage (NCBI taxonomy): Eukaryota > Metazoa > Chordata > Mammalia > Primates > Cebidae > Cebus > Cebus imitator. Next base: position 1,012,713 of record NW_016107327.1, on the reverse strand, counting down.
TAATGGGATTGCTGGGTCAAATGGAATTTCTATTTCTAGGTCCTTGGGGAATCACCACACTGTCTTCCACAATGGACTGAACAAATTTTCACTCCCACCAACAGTGTAAAAGTGTTTCTATTTCTCTTCATCCTCTCCAGCATCTATTGTCTCCAGATTTTTTAATGATTGCCATTCTAACTGGCATAAGATGGTATCTCAATGTGGTTTTGATTTGCATTTCTCTAATGATCAGTGATGATGAGCATTTTTTCATATGTTTGTTGGCTTCATATATGTCCTCTTTTGAAAAGCATCTGTTCATAGCCTTCGCCCACTTTTGGATGGGTTTGTTTGTTTTTTTCTTGTAAATCTGTTTCAGTTTTTTGTATATTCTGGATATTAGCCTTTTGTCAGATGGCAAAATCTTTTGCCCATTCTGTTTGTTGCCAGTGTGATCTAATGATTGTTTGTTTTGCTGTACAGAAGCTCTGAAGTTTAATTAGATCCCATTTGTCTATTTTGGCTTTTGTTGCCATTGCTTTTGGTGTTTTAGTCATGAAGTCCTTGCCTATGCCCATGTTCTGAATGGTTTTGCCCAGGTTTTCTTCTCCGGTTTTTATGGTGTTAGGTCTTATGTTTAAGTCTTCAATCCATCTGGAGTTAATCTTAGTGTAAGGTGTCAGGAAGGGGTCCAGTTTCTGCTTTCTGCACATTGCTAGCCAATTTTCCCAACATCATTTATTAAACAGGGGTTCCTTTCCCCTTTGCTTGTTTTTGTCAGGTTTGTAAAAGATAAATGTGTGGTGTTGCCTCCAAGGCCTCTGTTCTGTTCCATTGGTCTATGTCTCTGTTTTGATACCATTACCATGTTGTTTTGATTACTGTTGCCTTGTAGTATAGGTTGAAGTCCGGCAGCATAATACCGCCAGCTTTGCTGTTTTTGCTTAGGATTGTTTGGTTATGTGAGCTCTTTTTTGGTTCCATATGAAGTTTAAAGTGATTTTTTTCCAGTTCTGTGAAGAAGGTCATTGGTAATTTGATGGGGATAGCATTAAATCTATAAATTACATTGGGCACTATGGCCATTTTCACAATATTTATTCTTCCTAACCATGAGCATGGAATGTTTTCCCATCTGTTTGTGTCTCCTCTTATTTTCTTGAGCGGTGGTTTATAGTTCTCCTTGAAGAGGTCCTTTACACACTTTGTTAGTTGTATTTTAGTATTTTATTCTCTTTGTGGTAATTGTGAATAGGAATAATATTTTCTTCTCTTTGTAGCAATTGTGAATGGGAGTTCACTCTTGATTTGGCTCTCTGTTTGTCTGATACTGGTGTATAGAATGCATGTGATTTCTGCACATTAATTTTGTATCCTGAGGCTTTGCTGAAGTTGCTTATCAGCTTAAGGAGAGTTTAGGCTGAGGCGATGGGGTCTTCTAAATAGATAATCATGTCATCTACAAATAGAGACAATTTGACTTCCTCCTTTCCTAATTGAATATCCTTTATTTCTTTTTCTTGCCTGATGGATCTGGCTAAAACTTCCAGTTCTATATTGAATAAGAGGGGAGAGAGAGGGCATCCTTGTCTAGTGCCAGATTTCAAAGGGAATGCTTCCAGTTTTTGCCCATTCAGTATGATATTGGCAGTGGATTTGTCATAAATAGCTTTTATTATTTTGTGATAGTTCCATCAAGACCTAGTTTATTGAGAGTTTTTAGCATAAAGGGCTGTTGAATTTTGCTGAAGGCCTTCTCTTCATCTATTGAGATAATCATGTGATTTTTGTCTTTGGTTCTGTTTATGTGGTGGATTACATTTACGGACTTGTGTATGGTGAACCAGACTTGAATCCTTGGGATGAAGCCTACTTGATCATGATGGATAAGCTTTTTGAAGTGCTGTTGCAATCGGTTTGCCAGTATTTTATTGAAGATTTTTTCATCTATGTTCATCATGGAAATTGGCCTGAAGTTTACTTTTTTTGTTGAGTCTCTGCCGGGTTTTGGTATCAGGATGCTGTTGGTCTCATAAAATGAGTTGGGAAGGATTCCCTTTTTTTGTATTGTTTGGAATAGTTTCAGAATGATTGGTACCAGCTCCTCTTTGTAAGTCTGGTAGAATTCTGCTGTGAACCCATGTGGACCTGGACTTTTTTTGTTGGGAGGCTATTAATTGCTGCCTCAACTTCATCCCTTGTTATTGGTCTATTCAGGGTTTCAACTTCTTTCTGGTTTAGCCTTGGGAGAGTTTAGGCAAGTGCCCATGAATTTATCCGTTTCCCAGGTTTACTGGATTATGTGCATAGAGTTGTTTGTAGTGATCTCTGATGGTAGTTCGTATTTCTGTAGGATCGTTGGTGATATCCCCTTTATCGTTTTTTATTACATCTATTTGCTTCTTTTCTCTTTTCTTTTTTATTAATCTGGCTAGTGGTCTATCTTGTTGATCTTTTCAAAAAAAACAACTACTGGATTTATCGATTTTTTTGAAGGTTTTTTTTGTGTCTCTATCTCCTTCAGTTCTGCTCTGATTTTAGTTATTTCTTGTCTTCTGCTAGCTTTTTTTGTGTGTTTTTTTTTGTTTGTTTGTTTTTTATCTTGCTCCTCTGGCTCTTTCAATTTTGATGTAGGGTGTCAAATTTAGATCTTTCCCATTTCTCACGTGGGCATTTATTGCTATAAATTTCCCTCTAGACACTGTTTCAAATGTGTCCTAGAGATTCTGGTACGTTGTGTCCTTATTCCTGTTGGTTTTGAAGAACATCTTTATTTCTGCCTTCATTTCATTGTTTATCCAGTCAACATTCAAGAGCCAGTTGTTCAGTTTCCATGAAATTGTGGGATTTTGAGTGAATTTCTTAGTCCTGAGATCTAATTTGATTGCACTGTGGTCTGAGAGACTGTTTGTTATGATTTCCATTTGTTTGCATTTGCTGAGGAGTGATTTACTTCCAATTATCTGGTCAATTTTAAAGTAAGTGTGATGTGGTGCTGAGAAGAATGTATATTCTGTGGCTGTGGGGTGGAGAGTTCTGTAGATGTCTATTAGGTCCACCTGGTCCAGTTCTGTATTCAAGTCCTATATATCCTTATTGATTTTCTGTCTCGTTTATCTATCTAATGTTGACAGTGGTGTGTTAAAGTCTCCCACTATTATTGTGCAGGAGTCTAAGTCTCTTGGTAAGTCATTAAGAACTTGCTTTATGTATCTGGGTGCTCCTGTATTGGGCACATATATATTTAGGGTCGTTAGCTCTTTTTGATGCATTGATCCTTCACCATTATGTAAAGTCCTTCTTTGTCTCTTCTGATCTTTGTTGGTTTAAAGTTCATTTTATCAGAGACTAAAATTGCAACCCTTGGTTTGTTTGTTTTTTTTTTTTTCCTCTCCATTTGCTTGGTAGATTTTCTTCCATCCCTTTATTTTGAGTCTAAATGTGTCCTTACATGTGAGATGGGTCTCCTGAACACAGCACACTGATAAGTTTTGACTTTTTACCTGGTTTCCCAGTCTGTGTTTTTTGACTGGGGCATTTAGGTACATTTAACATTAATATTGTTAAGTGTGGATTTGATCCTGCCTTTTTGTTACTGGTTGGTTGTTTTGTCCCTTGGTCGATGTAGTTTCCTCATTGCATCATTGGTCTTTACCATTTGGTTCATTTTTGCAGTGGCTGGTACTGGATGTTTTTTTCTGTGTTTAGTGCTTCCTTCAGGAGCTCTTGTAGGGCAGGTCTGGTGGCAATGAAATCTTTCCGTAATTGCTTGTCCATAAAGGAGTTTATTTCTCCTTCACTTATGAAGCTTAGTTTGGCTGGATATGAGATTCTGGGTTGAAAGTTTTCTTTAAGGATGTTGAATATTGGTCCCAATATCTCTTCTCGCTTGTAGGGTTTCTGCTGAGAGATCTACTGTGAGTCTGATGGGCTTTCCTTTGTGGTTGACCCAAACTTTTTCTCTCGTAGCATTTTTTCCCTTCATTTCAACCCTGGTGAATCTAATGATTATGTGCCTTGGGGTTGCTCTTCTTGAGGAGTATCTCTGTGGTGGTCTCTGAATTTCCTGCATTTGAATGTTGACCTGCTTTGCTAGGTTGGGGAAGTTCTCCTGGATAGTATTTTGAAGAGTGTTTTCCAGCTTTGATTCATTTTCTCTGTCCTCTTCAGGTACACCAATCAAGCATAGATTAGGTCTTTTCACATAATCCCATATTTCTTGGAGGCTTTGTTCATTTCTTTTCAGTCTTTTTTTCTCTTTTCTTGCCATCTCTTTTTATTTCGTTGAGTTGTTCTTCAGTCTCCAATATCCTTTCTTCTGCTGAAGCTTGTATATGCTTCATGAATTTCTTGTGCTGTATTTTTCAGCTCCATCAAGTCATTTATGTTCTTCTCTAGGCTGGATATTCTAGTTAGCATGTCATCTAATCTTTTTTCAAGGTTCTTAGTTTCTTTGCATTGGGTTAAAACATGTTCTTTTAGCTCAGAGAAGTTTGTTATTACCTATCTTCTCAAGCCTGCTTCTGTCAGCTCATCAAAATCATTTTCTTACTCATGAGTCTTTGTGATCTCTCTGGTGAGAAGAGGCATTCTGGACTTTGACATTTTCATCCCTTTTGTTCTGGTTTCTTCCCATCTTCTCTCAGTGGACATCCTTTCTGTTAAAGTTGTGGTTATTTTTCCTGTATGAGGCTTTGCTTTTTTAGATGCACATGTCAGTATGTGACTTGAGACAGTCTGTCCATTGTCTGCCTGTGGAGGTGCTGCTGAACTACCTCAGTCTCAGCTAGGCTGCTGTTTATTCTTTGCCTTGTTTCTGTACTGGTGGGGTTAGTCCCACCTTCCCAATGATGGGTTCTTTCCCTCTGCTGAACTCTCTGTTCCCAGGTGGAGGATGTATTAACTGTGAAACTCTCCTGGGAGAGGGACTTTGGTTGCTGGATCTTGTGGGAGAGGGGCCTGTCTGGTCACAACCCCCTCCCCCCTTTCAATTCTCCCTTCTGTGGGATGGGCAGTTCCTGTTAGCAAGCTTTCTTAGTATTAGTCCAAATCTCTGCCCCGGTCTGCACTAACAAGGCACCAGTCTGGCCGCTGCTGCTGGCCTGGGCTGTTGCCCAGGTCTGCGACTCTGGGTGGTTCTCAGCAAGGCAGCGTTTTCCTGGTCTGTGTGCTGCTGAAGTCTCAGAGTGAATTGCTGTATCTGATTCAGAAAACCAAGAAGATGATGCCCCTCCACCCCCGATCCTCCGTCCCTGATACACTTTCCAGGTGGGGCAATGCCCCACCTTTCCTCGGCTAGACACATTTGGTCTGCTTTTGCTGCCTTTTTTGGGGGGCTTAATCTGCTTTAAAACAAAACTTGTACCTTTAAAACAAAACCTGTACCTTGCTCGGAGACGTGGATATTGCTCTGGTTCTGTCTCACTCGGTTCTAGCTGCACTCCAGAGAAGCTTCCTTTCAGCCATCTTCCCCACTGCCCTCTTTGGGAAGGACAATTTACTAACCTTAGAAGAGATTGAAAAGAATCACAGAGGTTATGTTCTGCAAATTTGCCTACATAGCTATTACAACATATGCACTTTAAAACTATAAAATTAAAAGGCAAGCAAATGACTAAAAATATACTTAACAACAAATATAAAATCAAATGATTAAAATTGTTATTTGAATCCATATTGATAATAACAAAAAATACTAAAACAAATGGCTAATTAACAATTTTTAACAACTATATGAAAGCACCTCAATTTTATTTGTACTCATAGAAACAAAAATTAAGGCAATAATTATAAGTAGTTTAAATAAAATATTAACTTTTGCTAGCAAAAGAGACATAACTGTATATGGTTGGTGACATTTTAAATTGGTAAAAATTTGGAAAAATATAAAAATGTAAAGTGCTCATATCCTTTTATATGTAACAATCCTATTTCTAGAATAGTAGATCAAGAAAATGACTCTAAATGTGCAAAAATCTTCTTTGCTCCACCTAATTATCCATCCTCTGTTTCACTCACTGCAGCCCATGGCAACCACTGATCTTTTCACTGTCTCCATAGCTTTGCCTTTTCCAGAATGTCATATAGTTGGAAGCATAAAATATGCAGTCTTTGCAGATTGGCTTCTTATACTTGTCGTAGTGCATTGCTTTCCAAACAACACGTAAATGTCATTCAGTGTTCCATATGGGGAGTTTGCTTAAACATATTTGCTTGATAAAATATCCTTTCATTTAAAACACATTTAGGGAATGGAATGGTATATAACTTCACTCTACCTAAGCTTTAGTAATGTTTAGTGAACTTTACAATGAGTGTAGATAAATTAGTGGAAATTTGCAAAACAAAAATCAAAATGTTGAGATGGCTCAAAAACATGAGAAGCACATGAAAGAACTTAAAAAGTGAGCTACATTCCCTTTAAGGATAATAATTCTAACTTTAAAAATTTCTCACTCAATTTTTAACAGTTTATACTTTCAAAAGATAGGACCATGTTCCAATATGTATTAGATTTGGAAAGCAATGGATCATGAAAAAATTTTGAAAGTCAATTAAAAAATTGTGGAAAACCCTAGAGAGCAAAGGACTCTCTTTCTTCAACAAATGATAATGGCAGGACAGAGAGGGGAAGACAGAGGCACTGGGGAAGCAGAATGATAGAGGAAGAAGTTGAATTTATAGTTTAAAAGATATAAAGACATATGATACTAACCAAAACAGCATAATACTGGGCATAAAAACAGACACATAGATTAATGAACTGAAATAAATCCACACACATTTGTAGTCAATTCATTTAAAAAATGGCAACAAGGACATACAATGGAGAAAAGACAGTGTTTCCAATAAAAGGTGCTGGGGAAATGGAATATCCATAAGTAGAAGAATGAAACTAGACCCTTATCTATCTTTCTTTCTCTTTATTTTCTTTCTTTCTTTCTTTCTTTCTTTCTTTCTTTCTTTCTTTCTTTCTTTCTTTCTTTCTTTCTTTCTTTCTTCCTTCCTTCCTTCCTTCCTTCCTTCCTTCCTTATTCCTTCCTTCCTTTCTTTCTTTCTTTCTTTCTTTCTTTCTTTCTTTCTTTCTTTCTTTCTTTCTTTCTTTTTCTTTTTCTTTCTTTCTTTCTTCTTTCTTTTACTTTAAGTTCTGGGATACATGTGCAGAATATGCAGGTTTGTTGCATTGGTATACGTGTGCCATGGTGGTTTGCTGCACCTATCAACACATCATCTAGGTTTTAAGCCCCACATGCATTAGGTATTTATGCTAATGTTCTCCCTTCCCTTTCCCCTTATCCCACCACAAGCCCTGGTGTGTGTTGTTCCCTTCCCTGTGTACATGTATTTTCATGTTCAACTTCCACTTATAAGTGAGAACATGTGGTGTCTGGTTTTCTGATCCTGTGTTAGTTTGCTGAGAATGATGACTTCCAGATTCATCCATGTCCCTGCAAAGGACATAAACTCATTTTTTTATGGCTGCATTGTATTCCATGGTGTATATGTGCCACATTTTCTTTATCCAGTCTATCATTGATGGGCATTTGGGTTGGTTTCAAGTCTTTGTTATTGTATAAACAGTGCCTCAATAAACATACATGTGCATGTGTCTTTATAACTGAATGTTTTATAATCCTTTGGGTATATACCCAGTAATGGGATTAGTTGATCAAATGGTATTTCTAGTTCTAGATCCTTGAGGAATCGTCACACTGTCTTTCACAATGGTTGAACAAATTTACACTCCCATCAACAGTGTAAAAGTGTTTCTGTTTCTCCACAGCCTCACCAGCATCTGTTGTTTCCTGATTTTTTAATAATTACCATTCTAACTGGCATGAGATGGTATCTTATGGTTTTGATTTTCATTTCTCTAACGACCAATGATGATGAGCTTTTTTTCATATGTTTGTTGTCCACATAAATGTCTTGTTTTGAGAAGTATAGACTCTATCTTTCACTATATACAAATATAATATCAAAATGGATTACAGACTTAAGTATAAGACCTAAGCTATGAAACTAGCAGAAGAAAGACAGGTTGGTTAATGAGTGCAAAAATACAGTTAGTCCTAAGAAATAAGATCTATTGTTGCTAAATATTCACTAATTTAGAGAATATTTCAAAATTGCTAGAAGAGAAGACATGGAGTATTCTCAAGAAAAAGAAATATAAATATTTGAGGTGATGGATATCTCAGTTACACAGATTTGGTCACTGAACATTGCATGCTTTCATAAAAACATAACACGTACCTCACAAACATGTACAAGTATTATATAACAATAAGCACTAAAAATTTAAAAAGACATATCAACCAATCATAATGTGTAAAAGGAGGAAATGGGGAGAGATGATGGCAGAGGAGAAAAAAGGGAAAAAAATGAAGAAAAATGGATGAATAAAAGAAAGGAAGGAAGGGGAGAATATCATCTTTTACATACTTTTTGACCTTAAAAGGAAATAAAACCAGAAACCGGAATGCATACTTGAATACATTAATGACTTGTCATCAATTATTTTATTTTGATAATACTATTGTGTTTATTTTTCGAAAGAGTCATTATTTAAACATATATACTAGAAGAATATTTACAGACAAAATAATAAGATTGTGGGATTTGCTTAAAAATAATACAGGACTGGGGGAAATAAATGAAGCAGGATTACAGTGCATTGATGATTGTTTGGCCGAGGGATGGCACATAGTAGTTTACCATTCTTCCTCTGTTGCACCGTCTAAATTCTCCAGAAAAAAAACGAAGACAATTTTAGGGAACAACTTAATGATTGATATCTTTAGCTATCTAATTCTGCTTGTTACTCTTTGCACAATAGTAATTTTATTTATAATAAATGAAAATTTAGTAAAACTAATTGTATAGCAAAAAGGGAGAAGAAAATGTTGATTATAAATATATAATGGATTCATATATTAAGGAGATTCACTCTGGTTCTTTTTCAAATTCTTACAATAATGTGCGCACTATCTTAAAGTTATTTCACAGAAATGAGTAATAGTTTTTGGCATCTTATGTGCAATTCCATTTAGCTATAAACAATTCATTAAGTATTATTTCATAATGTAGCTAATTTTACTTGTACATTAGCCAAAGCTTATTACCTTTTTGTCATGATTTAGACAGAAATTGTTATTGAGAAGTGGCGTATTGCTATAACAAATACCTAAAAATATGGAAATGATTTAAAACTCAAAATGTCTATATCAAGGGAAGAACTACATATTGGAGCATTTTAGACATTTCCAGTAATTGAGGTAAAATAATATCTTTGCTGTCATTATTACAGCTGATATTATTTTTAAAATTATCTCTTCAATATAATATAAAAATAAGCTTCATATCTACACACAATTGGGTTGTCTACTTTCTAGGAATATCTAATTATTTACCTATCATATTTGAAGATAATAAAATATTCTATAATTAGATAGAAGGTAAATATTTAAAAGTAAACATGTTCTCATATAGTAAAATTAATCAAGTAGAAAAATGCTATGAAAAATTTTTTTGAAGTTAACCAAAAGAAAAAGCACAATTAATAAGAAATTGGCAGGGCCCACATAAAAATAAAATGATAAACTTTGAGATATATCGAAAAGGCTTAAATAGATAAAAAGAAAAGAATGTTTTAGGGTGTGCATCCACAATTAATCTCTTGTAATGCAATTAAAATCTGAATAAATTTCATAGAATCTGAAAAAAAATCTAAAACATGTGTTTTAGTGTTTATTTAATTGTTTTAAATTATAAAGTAAGAAATTATAACAGAAGAGGGATTAATAAGGAATAATGATTTTTAAAATTATTGTCATAAAAACCCTTACCTCACATCACATATAAAAGTACATTTCAGAATTAAAATATTAAAAATTAAAATAACATATTGAAAATATAGAAGAATATGGAAAACACCTAAATTCCAAATATTTTAAATTTAGAACCAATGAAATAAATCACAATAGGAAGTATAATCAAATTTAACTGCATAATATTTTTACCTAGTTAAAAATGAAGTGTGACCAAGAAAAGAAAAGATGCAAATTGTACTGGAAATATGAAATAGTGTCTTCATTATGTGAAATGGTTATTACAGTTGAAAATGAAAGTCATTGATAGAATAATGGACAAGGAGAGATGCAGAATTTATTTTACAAAAAGAAAATGAAACTGACCACAAAATATATGGAAACTACTCATTATAATCTGGCTCAACAATACGCAATTTAAAACAATGTGATAACATACTTCAGCCCATTAAACCAAAATATTTTTAAATGTTAACATCCAAATCAATAGAAAAAACAATAGATTGGAATAGAAACTATTACTTTTATATTTATTTATCCATTCAGCAAATCATTTTTAGGCATTTAATCTGTGCCAGCCCTAGACTAGCTGACAGAGAAAAAATGATGAGTTAGGAAGGACAAAATTGGTCTGCTTTCAGTGTGATTCCCTTGTTAAGAGCATGGATAATTTGTACCATGGCGTTTGGGGACAGTAATGTAAAAATGTATATCAAGGTCATATATGACCAAATCTTTTAGCTTATAAATGATCCCCCAAAATTAGCATGGGTGAAATGAAAACAATTATAGATAGATAAAGCTCAATGTACAAGGTACTGCTTGCAATGGTGTTTGCAATAATCCAATTTAGGCATCCTATAAAATATCAGGTAAACACACTTAGCACACATACATAATTGCATGCTTACTATTATTACAACTACATTAAAAAGCCAAATGTAAAAACATAAAATTAACAGCAAGTGTGTTTTGTTGCTCTGAAATTGTATAGATTTTTTTCATTTATTTCCAAAACATTCTGCAATGCTATTTTTAATGCCATTTAAAAAATACAATAAAAAGTATAAATCCACAATGGCCTAGCTGGTAATTGAGAACGTAAGAATTAAAATTTGAAGTTACTTTCTGCAAAATAAAAAACTAAGCAGTTAGGAAATGAAAACTTGCCTGCTTCTTTTTATACATAATAATGAGATGATACCACTGAGTGACAAAAGATCATTTAAAAAACAAAAAGCCAAATAAAAGACAGGGAATTATAGGCTGAAGTTTTTCTTGCTTTTCTGCCAATAGCTGTTTGACTAAAACTTCTTGGACTCCCGTTATTTATCTGGAAAATAATGAATCTAAGCCAAATTAACTATCTTAAAAGTTAGTCACTTCTAAAGGTCTATGAAAACCTAAAAAAATGAACAACAAAAAAGTAAGTATGAAAAGCTGTTCTTGCTAAAAGCTACTCCTAGACACATTGCTATTGTAAAGTTAACCTCATTTCAAATGTGGTTTATATTTGTAAGTTTTTATTCATAATTTTATGTTTAAAATGTATTTTTATAGGTCTCTGGTAAATCCAGAGATACACAATTATAAATGTTATAAAAATAGTTGGCGGTATCATCCTCAGCTTAGAAAAAATAGATGTCTTACTTTCTGATGTTACAGTATTGATATGTCAGGGAGCAGTTATCAAACAAAAACAAAAACAAAACCCCATGTGCCCTGTGACATTATCACTCTTTCCTAAAGGGATAAGGAGGGCTCTGGGTAGAATGTTCCTATTGGAGAGAGTTGGCATTAAAAAAGCGATAGGATAACAAAATAGTCTGAAGAGCTCCAACATTCTTATTGCATCATGTGAATAGCCAAGGGATGAGTGATAAATTACAATCTTAATTTATATTTATCATTTTAATATAATGTTTAACTGACGCAACTTTGAGTTTTTCAAAGATCATTTTAAAAGACTGAGTTCACAAAAAGGCATTCATATGGGAGCTATATGATAGATTACATGAAGGCAGGGCCTATGCTGTACATATATTTCTATGTACACATAGTTTGTCCTCAGTACATATGTATTTAACAAACAATAACTAGTACTGAAATATAAGTTCCATGGGAACAAGGATTTTGTCTCTTTTGTTGCCTGATGCATCTCAAGCTCCTAGAATGAGTAGCACGTACTAGGCATCTGTAAACATTTGTTGCATGAAATAATAGATCACACATAGGAAAAACTCCAAATGTCCCATTTAACCTCATTGAGTGATGTGATTCTTAAAATGTCTTTCTCAAAACTGTAGTATTTAGAAAGCATAGCAAATTAGTCAATAGAAAAAATAAAAAGGTTTTGATGACTACAAAGTAAATGAACACAGGCCTGTCTGTGGACCACAGTACATTAAATCTTCAGGTTAGATTGTTAGATTATTAGATATGTAACTATTTTAAATAATTTCTCATAAAATGGAATAATAAAAATATTAGGATGGAATATAACAAAGTGTGTTTTCTGATTGTTGCTACCTAACCAAAACGTAGTGGCTTAACCAGTACTAAAGTTTAGCAACTCAGGGTTTCTGCATGTTAGATATTCAGGCACAGTTTTGCTAGGAAGTTCCAGCTCACTGTCTTTCGTAAGGCTGCAGCCAAGGTGTTAGCCAGGGCTGGAGTCTTCTAAAGATTTGTCTAGGATTTGGGATCCACTTTGAAGGTGACTCGTTTGCCTAACCGTCTAGCTGGTGTTGGCTGTCAGCAAGAGTTTGTACCTCTCTGCTGGACCTGAACAGTACAAGGGCTGGCCACAGCCATCTGGTCGACCTCAGACATGGCAAGCTGGCAGCTAAGTCCAATACTCGTGGCCAACATCTGTCTCAAAATAAATAAACCAAAAATAAAACAGTAAATATTTAACAATAACAGAGAAGTAATAGCAAACAATGTTAAAGACAAACAAGTGGGAGTGAACAAAGGTAAAAGGTAATTAATATCAGGGAGCTCCTTTCTCTCTCTCTCTCTCTCTCTCGTCTCTTTTCTCTTCTCTTTCTCTAGCAGCCTACGTACATGAGAAAGGAGGTATTAGGCTTCCCTTTTGAAGGGAGAGATATCAAAGAATTTATGAGGATATTTTAAAGACTTCCAAAATGTGAACAACTATTTAACTGATTTGGTAAGCTCCTGATTCATTACTATGGCTATATAAGGAAAAAATGAGAGTGTGAGAGTTGCAATTTTGTAATAAAATGAGTTGCATGATCCACTAAGAAGGTATACCTATTTGCTAAGGGTTTTCAGTTAAAATAATCAAATTATTACCCCTTTTTTCCATTTTATTTTGTCTATGAGTACACATTATATGTATGGGGAAACATTTATTACCAATGTATCTCATATTTACTGCAAGTATCCAAGAGCAACTCCTGAAAATACTTGTTAAAAAATAGGAAGCCTATATTCCATCTCAGCCCTACTAAATTAGAATCTTGTGTAGAAGATGCTGGGATCTTCATTTTTAACAAAGATCTAAGGGTGATTCCAATTCAGGTGGTCCACGAACTCTAAAAGGCTGGGGAAGAAAAAATCACTAAAACAGCATATTGCCTTTAGTGTAGCCTCACTAGGAAAGATGTCTGGATATAATTCCCCCATGTCAAGGACTGGTTTATGGAAATAGGCTTACAAATGTTTTTTTTTCCAATTATATGAACTACAGCATCAAATTGAACTCCTGCAGGAAAATTATAATGTTTTCCGCAACTCTGCCTTAGGCTAGAAACTAAGCAGGAAATATTGATAGACTTAAATCATTAGAGAAATGTGAAAAAGTTTTAAAGTGAAAAATTGCATAATTTAAAATTGGGCTTCTAAGTTACAAAGCAGCAAAAGAAAAGAAATCAAGCGTCACACATCACCAGTTAAAAAGAATCTTATGGGAAATGTTGTTTCATAATGACAAAAGGAAGGGGAAAGCCCTGACAGTGACTCTTCCCAGACAACAGTAATGTGTGCAATTATCTTCTTCTGAAAATAAAGAAATCAACCATCATTTAATATTTATAAAACATCTTAAAATAATTAAATACTCTAACGTGATTAAACTTTAATTGCATTGAAGCAACTTTCAATGCAAATTTTACATTACTTGTTAAGTACATTTGCGGCTTCATGAAAGATGGCTGACATGTCTATTTTTTTTTCTCCATTCACAGCACAGGAGGAATACAGGGAACTATATATGGCATGGATATAAAGGAGTAACAAGTTTGTTTGTTTGTTTGTTTGTTGTTTGTTTGTTTGTTTAATGGACACCTTCTGTGTGTACATACAAAAGATACATAGCCTTTCAAGGTGCCTATTTTGTCAGGTCTAGACTTTCTTTAGAGATACCATTCATGTTCACAGGGGTTATTTTCAAATCAGTTAGTAAATTATGTGCAAAAACATATTATATGTGGCTGTAACTTGTATTTGGGAGGAATAAGTATGTCTTCCAAATAGAGAAGCTACTGAGTTCTGGGGCCAGAATCTGAAGTCATAACTTCTGAGCCACAATGCCTAGGCTATATCCATCATAGTACTCTTCTTCTACAATGAAACACTGAAAACTGACTTTTGACCACAAGAGTTTTATTCGTTTGAATTCTCATCTTTTCACCAAACTTTTTGTGAATGATTTATTTTTTCTTTGCAATTACCCTTTCCTTAGCTATAATTCTAAATCCTCCTTCCAATGTAAATGTTATTTTACACTGAATATGTATTTATTTCCACAGAAGAAAATATAAGTGGTTGTAGTCATGGTGGAAATCAGTTTTTAATCACTAATATATTCATGATGTACACTTTGTGTATAGAAATGGAATCATAATGACATCTTAAACTTTGTAAAGACATTTGTAATTTATAACTTATATGTGACATACATTATGCCATAAATAAATGTCTTTACAAACTTTAAACTTTATAAATATCTTTATATAGCCAAAGGTGGTGGATCACTTGAGGTCAGGAGTTCAAGACCAGTCTGGCCAACATGACAAAAACCCATCTCTACTAAAAATACAAAAATTAGCCCAGTATGGTGGTAGGTGCCTGTAATCCCAGCTACTGGGGAGGGTGAAGCAGGAGAATCACTTGAACCTGGGAGGTGGAGGTTGCAGTGAACTGAGATTGCACCATTGCACTCCAGCCTGGGCAACAGAGTGATACTCTGTCTCGAAAAAATAAAATAAAATAAAGTAAAATAAAATAAAATAAAATAAAATAAATTATATATGTATATATAAATATATAATTTAAAACATATTTCACCTGTGTCATAGGCAGGGTATATTTTATTAACACTAAAGAACCAGAAACAAACAAATTAGAAAAGTTGATTAAAATTGCAATGCTGAGAAAACACTGTCTGAAGCAGTTGACTTCTAAGAAATTAAAGGCTCCATTTTCACCTCTCAAATGAGAAGTGTCTCATTTTATTTATTACTGTCTTTTGGAAAAGGAAATCTTTTCTTATGTTTCCACATCTACCATCTATATATAGTACTTTTCAAAGAACTAGTCAGTAATTGGTGAATTATTAAATGTTTACATTTTAATAGGCAATTTTCAACCTGCTTTCAGGTTATATATTGCTTCAGAAGAAACTATCCCAGAACCTCATAGTTTAAAATAATAACCATTTTAATGAAATCTAACAAGTTTATGAATCAGGAATTTAGTCAGGGCTCAGCTGATAATTCTTCAGCTACATGTAGTGTCAGCTAAGGTCACATAGAGGTATTTGGTCACTTATTTTCTCTAACTGAGTGGGAGTGAAGTGGACAAACTGAGGTAGGTTAGATACAGTGGTCATAGCCTCCCTTAAGGGAGAACAGGCTTGCTAAATAGATAGAACAAACCACCTGATGGTGAACAAACCAGATCCTGGGCTCATGGTTAGAACATCCTGCAGCAAGGAGGTAAAAAAGCAGAAAGGAAAATCCCCAAACTCATGCAACCGGAGAAACCCTGATTAGTGTCCTTAAGATGACCTATGCTTATTATAATAGGAAAAAAGACACCGCTGGGTGGAGATTTAAGATCCTAATGGGACATGGGATATATTTACTAGCATGCAGGGCTACAGCACAGGCTATAGTTCTGGACTAGAAATTGGGGATTTTCAATTCTATACCTGTCTTTGTGACCAGATCTCTGTATAATTGCTACCTATAATGGAGTCACATCGAGGTCAAATGGCCAATTTGAAAAGGAAAAGAGAGAAAGAAAATGTTACTTATATTTTATAGTTATTATTGAGCTGTTTTCTAAGTTATAGGATATTAGTAAAAAATACTTGATCATTAGTATTTTCTTGTTTTGATAGAAATATCAAGTTAATTTATCAAGTGACTATTAGCTCCTTCTCGAATCTTAAAAACAAAATATATTACTTTCAAATTGTTTTGCATTTTTGAGCTAGAAATCAAGCAGCATACTGTCTATTCTAAAAAGTCCAAAAACGTGTAGTGTCGCCCTGGAAGAAACTATACTTTTGTAACTGATTTTAAATTTAAATTGAATTTTTATGTATATTGAAATGATAAAAATTATTTTCCTTTTTGTCAGAATTGGAAGCAGTACTTAGACACAAAAATAATGGCTCAGTTTGAAAAAATTTTTGACAAAACCTATTCCCAAGAGTACAGAATCAAAAACTCTTTGTAGAAAATAATGATTAATTTTTTAAAGTGAAACTTTTTCAGGGAAACTATTCTGAGAAGCAAGATAATAATTCTTAGGTCCATTAAAAATATATATTTTTTTCTTATTTTGCATCATCTTAGCCAAATAAGGGAAAAGTAATGAAGTAAAAATTTCACTCTGGTGTGTCTAGATCAAAGGACACATAAAATTAGCAAAGATAAAGTTGGTGGAGTAGAGAGGATTTATAGAACATAAATTCCAAAGAAAATTTGCTGCTTTATTCAGTAGGCAGTATTGAATCATTGAAGAACACTAAGGTGGGGAGTGCCAAAATTGTAGTATACTTAAAATAAGATCCATTTGGCTATATGGAATGGATCAGAACAAAGAAAGACTAGACAGAAGAAGATCCCTTAGGGAACAAAGGAACTAGTGTATTCCAGATAGGAAAAGGGGCCTACAATGTGCAAGTAGCAATAAAGAAAGAAAGGACAAAATTGATATTAATAATTTATTTCTGGGAAAATTCTTAAAGGCTTAGAAATTAATTGGATGAGGTAGGTAAAGCAGGTAATTCAAAGATGACTGTCATATAACAGGTCTGGAAAACAAAGAACGAAATTACCATTAAGAATTCAGGAAGTAAAATGCTGGATCTGATTTGGAAAAGTGAAGCAATGTCTTTGTTATAAACAGGCTGAGTTGAAGTGATCAATGAGTAGGAAGCCTGAATGGAAAAAGTCCAGTGACAGGAGAAAATGTGTGAGACAGAAAGGAACAAACGTCAGTGCAGACCCTGAAAGCATAGATGAATTTATTTAGCACTGAGTGCTGGATAGGTGGCAGGCACGGATCTAAGCACAGAGATGCTTGTTGGAACAAAACAGATGTAGTGCTTCCTTTTCTGGTTCTAACATTTTAATGGAAGAAGAAAAAGAGGAAACATATATAAATAAAAGAGACGGTTTCAAATGGTGGTGTGGTCTGAGAAAAAGAAATTAAAGATTGATTTTAAAATATTACTGGTAGGAGATACTAATTTAGAGTAGATGCTCCATCTAGGCCTCACTGAAAAATTGTATTTCATATAAGACCTGAATAAAATAAGAGTTAGACAGGAGAAGATTTGAAGGAAAAGTGTACTGGCATCAAGAATAAGTGTCCTCAAGGGAGAATTACACCCTGGAGTAAATAAAGGCTGATGTACCTGGGGCACAGAGAATAAAGGAAAGTTTGTAGGTGATGAGGTCAGGACAGATCGGCTTGGATCACATTAGCCTTGTTGATTCTGGTAAAGAGCATGGACTTTATTCTAAGCGCAATGAAAGATAGTGGATTGTTTAAGCAATACGTGCCATGTTATAGTTAGGGTTTTGAAAACCTCTCTGCCTATCAAGTGCAGAATGGATTTAGTGGGGCAAGAGTTGAAGCAGGAAGGTTGTTGTAGCAACACAAGTGAGAGTTGATAATCATAACTAGCATAGTAGCAGCAAAGACAGGACAAGGGGAGAGATGGGGAAAAATGGAAATATATGTTGGATATAGAATTGTTTTTATATAATTGTATATGCGTGATTAGGAAGAGTGAAGCTTGAAGTGCAGTTTCCAAGTTTGCTTCAGGGCAAGATGATAGGGAAAAAACAAAATATCTATCATGGCTGGGTTAAGCTGGTAATAAGACATCACTATTTAGGGAGAGAGTGGATGGAGCCAAGTAAAGAGGGAAGTTACATTTTATATATATATACATATATACATATATGTATATATATATATACATATATACATATATGTATATATATATATATAATCATGTATATATATAATGGATAAAATTGTATTTTCATGTACATATATATATATGTATTAATTCTGACCAGAAATATAAAATTGAGAGTCATCAGCAATAGAAGATGTTTTAAGTTGCTGGGATTGTACGTGATCATGCAGGTGTACCTAGAGATGAGTAGTCTGGCACCAAGCCCTGCATCACCTTAATATTTAGAAGCTGAGCAAAGTGGAATAGGAACAAGTAAATAAGTTTTAAGGAAGCTTCACTGAGGTGGGAGAAAAACCAGAAAAGAATATGTTACAGAATGAAAGAGAATGCTCCAAGAAGGATAAAGAGACAAAATTTGTGGCATATATATCTGAGAGATGAAATAAAATGAAAAGATTACTAATTTTTGAGGTGGGTGATATAGAAGTCACAATGACTTAATGAAAGTAGTTTCATCAAACTGGTAGGAACAGAAACGTAAGTAGATTAGGGCAATGAGTCACAAACCGGATATGTTTTGGTGTCCAGGAAACATTTGGCAATGTCTGGAGACACTTTTGATTGTCACAATTGGGAGCTGTGGGGAGAGGTGCTTCTAGCATCTAGTGAGTAGAGGCCAGAGATTCTAAAAGGATCATATAGTACACAGTACAGGCCCCACGACAAACAATTACCCAGCTCAAAAGAGTCCCAAGGTGGAGAAATCCTGAATTAAGATAAGGACAAAGGGAGACGTAAATTAATGTGAAGAAACGTAGACAGCGTTATTGAAAATCTTTTGACAAGTTCTGCTAGAATAAGAAGCAGATGGATGTGGTGAAAGTTGAAGGAAGGCATGGGATTGGGGAAGTTTTTGGTAGGAGGTTGTTTATTTTGTACTTTTGAATCTTTATTTTTATGGAGCATACCAATGGCAATGCTGCATTAGAGATGTTAATCATGTAATAGAAAGAGATCATAATTGGAGTAGAAAAGTCATTTAAATGTCAGCCGGTTTCAACCACCTGTTTGACCTTTGTCAGGAGCAAGGGCGCTTTTTGTTTCACAGTTAGAGGAGGAGCTGATACAGAAAGACGTGAGAGGGTGGTTTGTTGGTGATGGGATAATAAGAGATAGCTAAAGTGCCTCAAATTTGACATGAATGAAAATGAATTACCTTTCTACTACACACACACACACACACACACACACACACACACACACACACATTCTTCTCCATTTGTCTGGATAAATTGTGTTACTTAGTTCCTCAAGTAAAAAAAAAAATATATATATATATATACGGGATTTATCTTTCACTCGTTCTCCACTTCACACATTCAGTCACGGATCCTTTCATCTTCTGCAGTAGAAATAGCCTCATATCTATTTCCATGTCTCCTTTCTTACTGTTCTCTTAATTCATATCTTCATCATTTTCTTTTGTGTAAACTTGCTACAATTCTGACCTGATAACCCTCTAGTGTCTTCTATGTTAATATACTCTTCACAGAGCTGTATCATTTCTATACCACAAACCTAATCCTCTCACCATTTGTTTAAAATCCCTTCATGTATCCCCATTTTCTCAAGATGAAGTTCAAAATACTAACCAGAAATGCAAGGTTCTTCATAATACGATGCCCATACTACTTTCCAGCAATAATTCCCTTGCGCTGTGCCATGGTCAAGCTGAACCAACAATCTGATTTTCCTGGAAAGCTCTGTGTTGCCTGTGTACCTGCTTAGATGAGGTCCCTGTGGCATTGTAAAAGTAGAACTCAATAGAACACTGCAGAGAAAGGTCAAATCTTAGGATGTCAAACAATGATACTGAAGTGAGGACATGTAGACACAGGGCAATTATTTCAGGAAATGTGTGCAGGAAAGGAAGAAGAGCAGCAGAATCACATTATGAGAGAAAGGGCAGTGGTTTGGTTCTAGGTCTACAGCTGTTTTTCTAATGCTGTTGTGTTTTCCTTGGGTTTGGTTTGAAGAAATTGATCTCAGCATATTACAGGCATAGAAAAAAAAATTTCTGATGTTGGGGTATAGGTGTGGATTGATTATGAAGATAAGAATATAATTGATTAGCCAGGTTCTGGGAAGATAAAACAGGATGAGATCAAGACTACAGGTGGAAAGGTTAATTCATCTTAGAAAGAAGAAAGAATTTAGTTTTCCTTAGAGGCAAAATAAAAGAAATAATCATGAAAGGAGAAGGTTAGAAATGTTGGTGTAGACGTGAAGATGCTTTTATATAAAAGTTTTGCAGAGGAGTAAAACTGAGGAACTTTATGTTTACTTTCTTCAATTTTCCCAATAAAATACTAGCCAGGGAATACACCTAAGGTGAGAGGAGAAGTGAAATCAGTGTTCAAGGAAAGTGTAAGTTTTAGAAAAAAAAGTGCAGTAAATAAAATGTGGACTCCAGAGGAGATAACTCAAAATATTGCTCAATGGCAGTGAATCAGGGAAGAGCACAAGCTTTGATCCAGCCAGTAGTGATGAGTGGGCATGAGGAATGTGCCAGGCTTCAGACACCACACCTCTGTTCTTGCTGTTATTGTTTGATACTTTATTCTGACTCTACTCATATTAATTTTGTACCTTTTCTCAGTTTCCATTATTTGCAAAATGGGGACAACCATGTCTCACCCAAAGAGAGGTTGTGACGCTTTGTGAAATGTGTAATGATTTCTAATAATTAAGTGGCATCAGTAAAGGCAAGCTCTTATACCTGAGTTCACAGACCCTGACATGTGTTCTCTCAGTTGGCACAGTTTTCTGATTTCCTTGACAGCTAATAGTCTCCTAAAAGCAGAGCAGAAGCAAGGGTAGAGAAAGTGAACAATAGTGATGACACAAAGCTTGGAATGTGATTCCCAGGTAACAAGGAAGCACATTTGCTCTTTTGCACAAAACAGCAAATGTTTGCACAAAAGAGCAAATTCTCTAGTATGAAATGACTGGAGGTGTTTGAATGTGATGTACTCCCTGGCTCCAGACTATCATTTACCTTAGAGTTTCATGTCAGGAAGATATGATTAATTGTCTTGGCTATACACCAGCGTCTAAGGAACGAAAGTCTGAAAGAGACCCTCATTCTGATCCTGACCTTGAATGAACAATCACTCAATACTTAAAAATGTCATATGGCTGTCAGCACTTCCCACTTTGTGACCTAGGTACACCTGACTTGAATTTTTGTTTTCAATTCCAGATTCTATTAAAATTCAAAAAGGTCTACAAAGGTCTTAGGCACACATTTTCATAGACACATTTGCCTATCAGAGTTCTGCTTCTGTGCAAGTTATCACAGACATCTAGAGATCACCATTGTCTCTCTAGATGTGAAACCCAAAAGAATCCTTGCAATGACCCCAAGATCCTTTCCCACAATATATTTCTAAGCAAAGGAAATTTCACCCTGGAGGAGGGAGGAGTGCTTTATTTTGCAGAAAGGCAGGCCCTTCAGCAAACCTTGATCAACATTGCCCTTTAGCCAACCCATGAGCTCAAACCTTACCAATCTATCATTCGAGCTTAGCTTCATTTATGATCGCCTCTCTTTCTTCTCCCTTGTCTTATCACTTCTTGTACCTCTCTTCTCCCTTTTTGGAGAAAACTATAAATTCCTAATCTCTCACTTTATCATTTGTGTAACTATTTTCCTGCCTATGGTATGTTAGCATCTGAAAACGTTCATGCCTCCTTGGCCCCATCTATCCTAAGAGTTCATACAAAGGTGTTTTCCAAATAAAGGCCCATCTCTTCCAAAATGGTGTCTAGTGTTAACTCAATTTAAAAAATAAATAAATGCTCCTCTAATTATTAAAGAGTTGAGATCCCACTTTCTCTTGGGAAGTCAGTATTTCAGTGTTTGTGTAAGAATGAATGCATCTGGAGTCCATGAGACCTAGGTTCAGTGCCACACCTAGCTATGAACAAGTTGTTTGTCTTCTGTAAACTCAAAGGTAAAAATATCCACTCAAATGTTCTGGCAATCAAACAAGAGATGACTTTACAGTGTTTAGTACTGTGTTTAGTACTGTGTTTAGTACGTAAAATGTGCATTACAAAGTGTGGGTGCTGTTTCATTAATTTATCTGGACTGAGAGGGATGAATTTGTAGACAACTCCAAACCTGTACCATGTATCCCTTTTTAATATATTCTTACAGTTTATGAATGTGTTTTATTAGTTACATCAAAGGACAAGGCTCTGAAGAGAATTAGCACAGATCCAAGATTTAGCCTCCAGTTCTGATCTGTGCATCCCTCTAACTGTTGTTTCTAAATAGAAGTAAGTTTCCAAGTGACTATATTCTGACATCACTTATACTGAACACAGTAACCATACAAGGCTCAAAACCAGTATATAAATGAAAAACATGGAATTCCCACTTCTTTCTCAGCTGAGCCACAGTCCTCAAGTCTGAGACTACTGAGCCCCAGTCATGCTATAGGAAAAAGGATGAAAATGTATGTCCAGAGTTCATTAAAGTTATAAGAAAAAATTATTTTAAGAAAATAATGTTGAGAATTTCTAAGTAGTTTCTTGTAGTTGTAAATCACGTGCGAGTTTTATAGGTAAAAAAAATCTGTTCATTTTTGAAAGTAGGAGTGTTTTTCTAAGATAAGCAAGAAGAAGATTCTAATGTCATTAGATGCTGACTCTGTAGCATGGTGCATGGGGCTATATACCATGGTTAATGAAAAGGATAATGAATATTATCTGAAAGTAAATATTTCAGATATTTCACTTTAATTCCATCAGAAAATACAAATAAATATGTTTTAAGATGGAAAAAGAGAAAGATACACTTATAGGGGAATTGTAGTTCTTGCATTAACACCAGCATTATCATAGTTAAAATTTTTTAGCAATTTTCATAAATCAGACATTTTACTTAAATATATATATGATTGTTTTAATTAATTGATGCAGAAATCACATTTTAAAGACAATAAGCATCGGGATTTTTAAATTAATGACTTTAGGTTACTGTCTTAGTTTAGATGGGATGTTGTAACAAAACACCATAAACTAGGTAGCTTATAAACAACAGAAATTTTTCTCAGAGTTCTGGAGGCTGGAGGGTTCAAGATCAAGGTGCCAGCAGATTTGGTGTCTGGTAAAAGTCTGCTTTCTGCTTCATGGATGGCACCTTCTACCTGTGTCCTCAATGGGGCGGGGAAGAGCTTTGACCTCTTCAGCTCCGTATAAGAGTGCTTATCTCATGCATGAAAGCTCTACCCTCATGACCTAATCACCTCCCAAAAGACCTACCTCCAAATGCCATAAAACTGGGGATTTGGTTTTAACATATGAATTCTGGGGGGATATAAACATTTGGTCCATAGCAGTCACATCCCCAGCAAATGGCGGGGTCACACATATCTTGGACAAGTTACCACCCTGCCTTCTAGAACAAATACCTCATCCTTATATTATATAAACAGTGCCTTCTTCGGCACAATCACATTGAAACCTTGATAAAAACTTTGGGTGAACCAAGTTACATTAACTACTTCTCCTCCATAGAAAACACACTTCTCTATTAGATTTAACTTGAAAAGAGATAACTGTTGCAATGTTAAGTTGAAATTTTGATCCAGGAATCTCAGACTTCTATAATTTAAACTAATGAACTATCTAGATGACTTGGCAATAGAGCAGAAGAAAGCAAGAAACAGAAACGAATAAGACAAAACAACATATTTGGAAGTGATTGGCTTTGTTAGACATTGATTGTAACTGACAATTTGAATATCATTTTCATTTATTTAATGTTGGTGTGTAGCCTGTTTATCACGAATCATTGCGGATAGCTACATATAATGAAATTATTTTTTCATTTTGGTAAAATCTATCTCGTTGCTATGGAGATAGCTATTATAAAACGGGTAAGACAAAATTAAGACCACTAAATTTTCAGAGTAAAATCAATTAGGTTATACTGGAAAAGCAGGCATTTGTTATTTTGTATATTATTAGAGCTCTGAAATAAAATTGTGTTTTCTCTAAAAAATAGATATTTCTACTTTTACATTAATGCCTCTAAAAGAAGTGAAAAGAAGTGCTAACATGGAATGACAACATGAGCAAAAGCTGAATTATATAAGAAGTTCTATATTCGGGTTAAGAGTATATGACAAGCATATTGTTTTTTGTTCAGAGATTAAAATATTAAATATTTTGAAAAGGCAAGCCCTGAGTCATGCATGTTAGACTAAATGTGCAGTTTTCTGTTTTTTGCTTATCTGTACTAAACAAAAGAAATCAGGTAATGCCTCCTTCTTTTTTTTTTTTTTTCCCACTGACTCAATTGCTACTTGGTATTTGGCAGATAATGAAGAATACATAAATCTCCATGACAATTTTGTTTGTTTGTATTTATAAATTCATCCTTCCCAAGTATCAAAATAACTGTTTTCGGAAGGATGACAACACACTGCATATGATTTTGGAGAATTTGAGAAAATATCCTAGAACTCATGTGCTTTCACTGCCTTTTATTTATATCAAACAAGGCTTTGCATCCCTCTCTCTGTAATAGAGAAGAGTGAAGAACGGAGTCCATAAAGTTTAATCTTCTCTCTTACATTGTAAGAAGTTTGTAAGTCAATTCCTTACTAGATGCTGAATTGAGGATAAATTGTTTAATTTTGGAGAATGTAATACAAAGAAGGCAATTTGCATTGACAATTCATAGACAAAATAAAACACATTATTCATTTGCAGTTGTTATAGAAGAGTATCAGGTTTTAAAAATAAATAGATTGCTTTGAGAGGCCGAGCTAGGTGGATGACTAAAGTCAAAAGTGCGAGACTTGCCCAGCCAACATTGTGCAACCCCATCTCTATTAAAAATACAAAAATTAGCTGAATGTGGTGGGACACAACTGTAATCCCTGCTGCTCGGGAGGCTGAGGCATGAGAATCACTTGAACTCCGGAGGTAGAGGTTGAAGTGAGCTGAGATCATGCCACTGCACTCCAGCTTGGGTGACGGGAATGAAACCCTGCTCAAAAAACAGAAANAAAAAAAAAGATGCTCACATATCACATAAATCTTTTCACCAATTTAGAAAAATAATTGGTTTATTTATGAACAACAAGAGTGCAAATTACATGAAGGAATGTAAAATAAAATGGAGAGAGGAAAGGGAGGAATGTAATATGGAATTTAGCAAAAGCCTTTTGTTTTGTTTGTTTTGTTTTTAATTACCTTACTCAGGTAACCTCTTTCTCAAATGCAAATATGCAGAGTCTGCAAAATGTTAGCTAGTTGGAGCTGAGGTCTTAAGATTTTCATTCAAAAACACTTTGCAAGTTTCCCTCCCACATAATGCAGAAAAAAAAAAAATTTTAAATTTAAAAGCCCAGGATCTGAGACAGAGACACTTTCTTATTTTATTATTAATCACATATCTCCAGCCTTTGTGAATTTATCATTCCCTCAATCACTGCCTGCCTCACCCTGGAAATTAACATACATTTTATTTTTTTCTCTAGCATTAAAAATGCATTGCAATGAATAATATAGCAGGACTGTGTATAAAACTAAATCTTCCACATCCTCTTTTAAATGTTTGTTCTTCAGCAGTGATCCTCTGAGGAAAACATACTGAAAGGATGAACAGTAATTTAATTTTTTATCATAAGCAATAGTGGCAAATAAAGGACAAAAGTACATTGCAGTGCTAAAGCAAAAAGATGAGATATTCATCAAGGGAAAATACTACCTTCAGATTGACTGCCAGGTCATGCATATTCTTTTCCTTTTCAAACAGAGAAAATCACAAGATTAATATGCAAACCTTGGAAACACTTCCTATGTATGTCACAAGTCGAAGACATTTTGCTCTACATTATTGGGGCTTTTAGAGAAATATCTAAAAGCTTTTATGACAAAGAAGGGTACCAAACAATATTTTTATTAAAATATGAATCTAAAATTCAGAATTACCTTGTTTTTCAAAGTCTCTTGAATTATGATATTTTCTGAAACTGAGATGAGGAAAAAAAATCTATTGTTAAGTTAAATAGATAATTAGTTGTGTAAAGTAAGGGGAAAAAGTTTAATTTTGATCAGTATCCAAAGTCATAATAACATATGATATATTTACATATTTTTTGAATAATAGAAAGCTTAAAATGACTAATCTTGACTACAGATAAAATTTAGTGAAACCATGCTGTCAATTTGCTTTAGAATTCCTCAGTAGCATTAAAAAGGAGTCTAAAACTAAAGCTTGGTTGGGCGCAGTGGCTCACGCCTGTAATCCCAGCACTGTGGGAAGCGAAAGTGGGCAGATCACCTAAGGTCAGGAGTTTGAGATCAGCCTGACCAACATGGAGAAACCCTGTCTCTACTAAAAATGCAAAATTAGCTGGGCATGGTGGTGCATGCCTGTAATTTCAGTTACACAGGAGGTTGAAGCAGGATAATTGCTTGAACCCAGGAGGCGGAGGTTACAGTGAGCTGAGACAGTGCCATTGCACTCCATCCTGGGCAATACGAGTGAAACTCCGTCAAAAAAAATAATAAATAAATAAATAAATAAATAAAGCACTATCTTACATTTCTAAAAGAACATAGAAATCAAAAATCTAAGGTTACCAATAGATATCATAGAAAAGTTTTATCCTCTGAAGAGCTCAGTGTTCACTTAAATGATATACCCTAATAAATAAATGTTTTTTGTTTCACAAAAATAAAGTTTCTGGTATTGGGAAACATTTGAAGAAAATGTACCTTCTAAATTATCTAAGAAAAAAAAATAAAGCCTACATTAAACAGTAATACACCAAAAACTGCTATCATAAAATGGTCTTATAATGGACCAAAGCAAAATATGTAAATCTAAAGGGATCCTTCTTTGGAGACAGTATTTTAAGGCTCTTTGGAAAAACAACTTCCAGTCCATGGAAATTCTGACAGAAGGGTATCAACTTCACCAGTTCACGGAAAAGGATCTTTAGTATCCAGAGTATCTTCAAATATATGCTGTTGGTTTCATTTTTTTCTTAACTTTAAAATCACATAGGTATGTACACTTAGATGTGTAATGATCTCAGTACAATGATACCAAATATCTTTTATTTTCCTTTCTGAAATATTTCTGCTTGTAAAGTCATCTGGAGACTTAATGAGCTGTCCAGTTTATCAGCTGATTGTCTCTTCCTGCCGTGGCAAGTCATCACCATCACTGATGTTCTTGTTCCTTCTGCTTATGCATATGTACTGGGAAGCAGAAAGTACCTGTGGGGTCAGAAGTCTCAGGAAATATTGCAAAAAAGTCTCAGGAAATATTGCAAGACCTGGCATAGAGACTTTGTATCCTCAGAAAGGAAGTGTGCTCATTGGTTAAACTCCTGCCTCTAGATGCTTTCATAGCCTTCTCTAAGTGACCAGAAATAAGGGTAACCAACCCTTATGCTACACTTACTATGAACCAGGTAGCTTTCAACATGATTTACCAGTAATAAGCTCATTGACTCCACAAAACCTTGTGAACTAGTTACTCTCATTACCCCAACTGAGAAATTGAGGCATACAGAAGAAATTGTCATTTAGTGGAAATTGATTTAAAATACGGTGTAGTTTCAGCATCTTTTTTAAACCAGTGCCTTCTTCCACAGATCTTTATGCTGGTTATTCCCGCAAGAATGAGATACAGATTTACCTATAAACCATGGAGAACAGGCACCTAAGAAGAAATGTAGGAATTTTTGAACAGGGAAAAACTACATATTTTCAAGTTCAGTGGAAATATTCAACTTTATAATTATTGTTAATTAAGATTCTCTTCTTATCTGAGACTTCCTCCAAAGGATGTCACCCTACATCACCAGACATAAACAAATCTTTCAAGCTAAACACAATTCTCCCAAATTGGTATTAGCTAACATATGAATAGGAAGCATCCAGATCCTTTGTAGTAACTGTGTGGCATGTCTTGCTTTCCCTTGGCTCTTCCTGCCTAGATTTTTAGTCAGCCTATGAGCCTCTAGATTTGACTGATAGCTGTAACTTTCATGTTTAAACTTTAATACTGCTATGTAATATTGACCTATTTCCATGATATTTCAAATGATGTGAGGTGGCCTGACCTCTACTTTAGGGATCTGAGAGTTTTCTACCCTTTCCTGGATCTTTCCTGAGGACATGAGCCCATGCTTGCATGTGGCATTCATTGTCCTTTCCAAAAACTGTTGCCAGGGGATCCAGATGTGACCGTGGTATGATTTACCATGTGCAGGAAAAGGCAGGCTCCTTATCTGGCATCTGAGCTTGCTTGAATACCATGCCATGGGAATATTTATCCAGAGAACAACCAAGAATCAGAAAATGTGTTTTCAACATTAGAGTTCATAAAACAGTAATATTCTTATGCATTGGTTTTAAATGTCTAGCTTTTTCCTGCAACCAGTGAGTCATCCAGGCTGTGATGTTTTGCAGTTATTTCAGATAATGTAAAACCTCACTGCATGAAGGGAAACAACATGTACCATATATTAGAACTTATTTTTTCTCTACCGTTTCCAAGATTTACATGAAACAGGAAAAATAACATCATTGAAGCAATCTTCAGGTCATTTTTAAACAGTAAAGTAACTGAAGTCAGATGCCAGAATACATTTCAGTTGACTGTGACTTTTTTTCCTGTTCAGTAAAGAATGATTGTGATAACAGCCTGATCATGAGTTTGATAGAAAAATGCAGGACAACGTATTGTTCCTAACCAACAGCACCATCTTCTGTCTGCAGGATGTCAGATCTGGGAAAAGGATAGCAAGCTTTGCCGTGAGGCATTCAAATTTGAAGGCTTAGGCAAACAATGTAAATCCCCTCTTCTCCTTACCTTGACATCAGTGTGGTCAAATTCATTTTAAAATAGTGAAAACTGCATTTTAGGAAAAATATGCTTAAAATTCAACCAAGAATTGCACATTGAAAGCAACATCACAACTTCAATATAGTTCTGCTAGAAATGCTGTACTCACCCAGGTACCCTTTTATCTATACTTTCCACTTGGAAATTCTGCAAAAAATACTGCAAATTTCATGGGTTTTACAGAAAGGAGAGTGTGAGGTATAGTTTGTTACAACAGAAATGATTTAGGAAACTGTCTCAAATATTGGAGTCACTTCTATCTGAATATTACAAGGGGGAAAACAGAAAGATCTAGAGGTATGAATAACATCACACAACCCCGTTAAATACGTTTATCTTCCAAACAAAAAGCTATGTGAAACTTACATATCACTCCTTTTTACTGTCTATTTTAGATAAGTGAACTGAAACCCTAAGCAATTAAATAATTTATAAAGGAAAAGCTAATTTGCTACTAAATGTGTCAAATGCATGAAGTAATGTAATGAATAGTAATGCAGATGAGTGTGCAGGAGGTCACCGCATGAGTCTAAGTAGTGCTTAGATACTCCTGGCCAAGTCTAGAGAGGACGTGGTTTCTCCAAAATTCTGTCTTCAGTAGGGCTTAGAAGAGGTCATCCCGAGGCGAAATGAATCCAGGCACCAACCTGTCATGCATCCTAAACCATAAACAGTAGGAAAAGACTGGAAGCATGACTTTTGTTTTCATATCTGCCTCTCAAATGCTTCTTTTGAACAGCAAGGAAACTATGTAAAATCTGAGGAAGTTTTGGCAATAAAAATTTGTAACATATTGGAGCACAAGTAGACCTATCTCTATGGGAACATCACCCAGAGACAGGCTTTCACTCCAAACTCATCACACACCACTATGCAATATTGGGATTATATGAACTCCTGTTCATTAATGATAGTGGTGCTGGGCCAAGCATCTTCAGTGTCTGAAGAAAGAACATTGCAGAAGATATTTTTGGTGAATCTATTTGAAAAATATCCTAGTAGAACTTCTGAAATTAAGTGGTAGCCAAAATGGACAGGGCGTATTCGTAAGCGGGAAGGATTTGCAGGGGAAAGAGAAAAGATAGAATGGGGTCAGGTGTGGTGGCTCGTGCCTGTAATCCCAGCATTTTGGGAGGCTGAGGCAGACAGATCACTTGAGGTCAGGTTTCAAGGTCAGCCTGGTCAACATGGCAAACCTCATCTCTACTAAAAATACAAAAAATGACAAGCATGGTGATGCACAAACTCCTGTAGTCTCAGCTACTCAGGAGGATAAGGCAGGAGAATTGCTTGACCCTGGGAGGCGAAGTCTTCAGTGAGCCAAGATCATCCGCTGCACTCCAGCCTGGGAGACAGAGTGAGACTCTGTCTGAAAAGAAAAAGAAAAAATGCAACGTCAGTTATCACAGTTATCACATGCCCATTCATTCCATTTGGTGAAATTATAGAATCCAAGTATAAACAGAGTAGAGTTCAATTCTCAGGAAAAATAAATAAATAAAAGATTCACATCATTAATATTTAATATTTCTCAAAGGACCTTACATCACTAAACCAACCTTTTTGAATTACCTCTACAGAGTCAAAGTATTGTGTTATTGTAAGTATATATTATGAGTTAACTTAAGATGGATCCTTTGGAAAGAAATGGATTTTTTTTCCTAAAAACTACCAACATTGGCTGTGAAGTTAAGTAAAATTTACTGGAGAATTATACAACTATCCACTTTACTTTTGCTAGATAAGTAGTCTTTGAAATTATTAAAGTCTTATTTTTTTCTTGTTTTTTTTTTTTTTGTCTACTTAAAGACATGGAAGGGTATAAATGATTCTTTGCTAGCTTCTATTTGTTACATTTATTCAAACTTTCTATAGAAAGAAGTTTGAATTAGATCCAATAAGTCTTCTGGTAAATAAGTGACACAACCTTGCCCAAGTCCTGAAGTCATTCATTCCAAAGGACCAAGCTGCTGTGCCAGTTTACCTGTGAAGACTATGGAAACCAAAACTGTGCCAGATGGAGAAATGTAAGTGTCCTTAATGTAATTTGAATGGTAAACAAGTGGTATTTTTCTCCAGAATAGAAATCTTATAGATGTTTTAATCATTGTAATTCAAAACTATTTATAAACAATTGGCTACAGAAACCCCCTAATTAATGCAGAAATAACAGTAGAATAATAAGTTGCTATAACAAGATTGTAAATTAATTTTCAGGTAGAAATATTAGTGAGTTTTTCATAATTTATACCTTTTTATTCTTTCACAGTCTTCATTTAAACCTCATTAGAAAGTTTTCGGAACACTCATGATGTTATATTTTCTTACTTTCCCTCTAATATTAACCACATCTCCCAGTCGAGTTACTCTCATTGCTAATATCATTTTAAGATCTCTGCTTTTCAAAGATGCAATTAACAAGAAATGAGGATGCTGTTTTAAGGACCCATGTCTTAAGAGTCCCAAAAACCAGACCATTTTCAAGCCGTCAGTTAAGAGCATAAAATATGATTTAGAGGATTTTATGTATTTAATCTTCACAGCAGATATCTAAACAAGTACCTTTTAGCACAGTTACCTATGTTGTAGACTTAAAGTAACTTTTCGAGAAGCATAGAATGATCTTTCTGAGATAGCTCAGCTATATGGTTTATAAAAGAATCATCTGCTGTCTTTACGTACATGCTTTGTTCACCAGACACTCGGCAGCTATCTCTAGTCTCTCTGCTTGCCCTGTGCTCTCTGCTAAGGTCATTCCAGGAAAAACAGAACACTTTACATTAAAAATCATCTTTTCATTCAAAGTCCCCCCTGTTCTCCTATGAATGGATTTTAATCATATTCTTAATATAAAATGGCATCAAGGACAAATTATCCAAGACAGAAGGCAAAATACTTAGTTTCTAGGTCTTTTCTTAACTATACCACTGCTTTATATGGCTTTTACAGAAATTGAAAAAAAGAAAAAAATTAAATATGTGAACAGTTTCAGCCCAGAGCCAGGAAGCTAAAGATTAAGAATACTAATATCAGTTCTGAATAAACACTTACATAAGGCAATAAGTGTTGTGAAACCAGCCTTTCATCATCTGCCCCTTAAAACTCAAGGATAATAAAGATGCTGATGAGAAACCACTAGGGTAAGTGAACAACTTTAAGTAATCCATTAAAGAAAAGATTCTGGTTCAAAAGAACCAAGAAATTGATCTTCCCTTTTTCCTCTGTCAGGGCACATTGATATTTATTGAGTCTTCTTATACAATAATTAATGTGTTGCTAGGTAAATTCCTAGATGAAGAGTGGTGAAAAATAATTAAGACTAGAAGCCTATTAGAATAAATCCCGTAATGTGATTCTTCCAGAAGTATGGTGGTTTTCACAACCAAAGAGCCATAAATCAGGGGATTTGCTACTATCATTTTAACAAAGACAAAGAATGCCACTGATGTCTCGAGATCAGTTCTTACCAAATTTGATGATTACTTAAATATCCTACTTAAAACCTAAACTATTAATAATAGTCTTTTATATTCTGACAAAACAATACAACTTTGAACCAACATGATAAATTTAACATCACGCTATTTTATCCCTGTTTGCATTGATTTCAGCTGCAGACAAACAGTAAAATCATTCCTTAGGTTGACACCAGTTTACCCAAGCATTGGCTTTGAATGAGTAAACATTCATTAAGAAATGAGCTTTAAATGTAAACTGATAGACAAAGTTTCAATTTAAAAAGAAATCTTCAGACTGTCATGATAGTGAAGAAGTTAAAATTCAACTGCTCCTTTGTAAATTCTTAAAAAGGTGCATGCCAAATTACTATATATTGCATAAATTCCGTCCCACATCACTAACCTTCTGCCTAAATAAGTAAATATTGAAAGTATTTATCATATTTCTTCTTTGGAACTTTGCTCAAATACATGAGCTGCCACTTTGAAATATCCTCCTGGAGTCATAAATTCCGAAGAATTCACTGTCTTTGTTTGGAACATCTGCTGAGAAATTTTTCCTTCTCTGTGACAAAGAAGTGCCTTAACCAAATACAGACATGAATAATTTGAGAAGATAAATAAAGGATTATTCATTTACAATTAGATTATAAGGGAGTCAAGTCATTTGAAGTAAATGGAAGCTATTTTTTGTAGAAATGCAGGGGAGCTAAGAGCCTGAAAAATCATTATAGCTTATTTTACATTGGAGAATTGGGAGGTCAAGCCATTAACTTTCTGAATTTGCAGAGGTTTCCCAGAAGCTTACTCAAATCCACTCCTAGGCCAGTGTTAAACTTATTCAACTTATTA
This sequence comes from Cebus imitator, assembly GCF_001604975.1. Classification (NCBI taxonomy): domain Eukaryota; kingdom Metazoa; phylum Chordata; class Mammalia; order Primates; family Cebidae; genus Cebus; species Cebus imitator. The sequence goes on along the minus strand of NW_016107327.1, from coordinate 979,236 downwards.
GCATAATAACATAAATGACTATTTGCAAAATGAAGAATGACAAGAGTTTCTAAACACTGTTAGCAAAATCTCAGGGTCACATTGAAAAATAAAATGATAAACAGAAGTCTATACCAATATCAAACCAGGCAAACAAAAAGAAGGTTTTTAAATTATGCCTACAAAAGATGACTAACCTTATTTCTCTGGATAAATTTGTTTTTATAATAATTGTCAAAATTAAAAGCTAGTAGGGTCCATATGTAATAAAATGATTGAGAGTTGAAAAGAAAAACATGTATATTTTTATTAAATATTTCTAAAGCACTTACTAAGTAGGTTTTAAATTGCTTTTATGTTGCTTGGAAATTAATAGAAATAAATAATAGGTGGTGAAAAACAGATTTTAAACAAAATAGTCCTTTATTTTTGCCCAGCTAAATCACAATTGTTTCAATTCAGGAAGTAAAAAGAGATAAAAAACATTTAGTTATGACAATTCTTGGCATTCATAATAATTTTGAGTCAAAACTTGTCATGTTTAATATGTGTTCTCTCTGTAATTTTTTCTTCACCAAACATCCAACATATAAGAAAAAATATTACTTCACCAATGTCTAAGAAGTGCCTAGAAATAATAAACACACACACACACACACACACACACACACACACAAACACACACATAATTTATATACATCTCTGTACATGACTTGGTCAAAGCACAGATTCCAGAAGAACTATATTACCATATAAAAGCAAAGTACTTATTCAAGACTTCAGATAAGAAAAGCTGAAGCATAAGTATTTCAATTTTATGGATTATGCAGAGATACATTCAGATGGCTTAGATTCTGATTTCAGTTCTATTACCTATTTCCTGTCATTGTTGCCAGGATCAAATTAGGTAATATAAGCAAAGTACCTAGAGCTTCTTTCAAATAATAACAAAATTCTCTCATATCTTCTTCAACTATTCAATGATCAATAGATGCTTAGAACATCTTTCATATACCACACTAGACTAGGCTCTATAGAAGTTACCACAGAAGTACATGACATACATGACATAATCCTTGCCCTTAAGAAGTTTATAGTAAAAATGGGTAGTTAAGAAATATCAGCTAAATTATATTTGGGGGAAACGAAATATATAGGCATTCAAAAGAAACAATGAAAAAAAAACAGAAAGGAACCCAGGAAAAAAAAATTTTATGTTCTAATTGGAAGAACTCTTAGAATTATTATTTGGAACATTCACCAATGTAGAATTCTTCTTAGGTCAACTTTTATTTCTTAATTGATAAATCACTTTTTTAAGTCAAAATTTCCCCTTCTGGAACTCCAACACTGCAACATGATATCCAGTTTCCCTTTCTGAGAAGGCTTTAAAATTTAAAAACTTCAATGTTCAGAGATTTCATGAAGAATACAGTTGAAAATAAAGTCATTAAGAAAAGTGAAAAATAAAATCAATAATACTATTTTGTTCTACAAATCGATATGATCCAACATTTCTTTCCATTGTTAACAAATTCACTATGTATATGTCCGTCCTCTAAATCTGCAGTGAATTTAATTCATCACTAATTATTTGGTTTGATGGTACGGTGAAAAGTATCAGTAGCTACATATGACTAATACAGATTAATTCACTTATTCATTCATTCAGCATATATTTATAAAACGCTTCTATGTGCCAAACAATGTTACCAAGCCTGGGGATGGAGCAGTGAATACAATAGGTAAAATTCCTAACCTCGGAAATTTATATTAAGAAATGAAGTCTTAAAGGTGAAATAAAAGGCAGTGAGTACAATTCATTGTCTTTCATCAAACTCCTCTTTGTTGTCAATTTATCCCTCAGAAATTATATCGACAAACATGAGAGTGATTTTATGCATCTTCTATTTGTTCTCTTTCCAACAGAGAAAGAAGAAAGAAAAATCATATGTACCCAAGCTAGATTTCACAGAGTGCATATACAGACTGCCTTGCTAGTAGAGAACTCCTGAAGCCTATGGGGGAATAAGGTAATTTTGTATTCCAATTTCAAATTCATGAAGAGTTTTATAGACTGTCAAAGAATGTTATATTCTTTGTAGATGATCTAAGTAAAGATATCAGTTCAGTCAAATACACTTAGATTACTATCAACTCTTTTCTCTTTTCAATTTCTAAAAATAAGGATGTTCTTTGCTTTGACACTTACTTTATATTATAGTAATACATCTTAAAGAATTGGTCTTCAGCTATTAAAAGAAATGCTAAAGCCTTTTTGGTTTTTTGGGTTTGGTTGTTCTTGTTGATTTGCCTATGTATATCACAGAAAGTATCTTTTCTGCGGTCATTAAAATTGTTGGGCTAATAATAAAAACTGAGTAGCTTGACTATTTCTATTAAATCCATATAAATAATTGAAGGTTCTGACCCCTCAGCCATATTTCCATATTACACAAGAAACTTTACAAATGATACACATCAAAAAAATGGAATTTTTATTTATTGAATATAATGCACACTCCTTGGGTAAGGGGTACACTAAAAGCCCCAACTTCATCACTTCACAGTATATCCAATGTAACAAGAGGACACTTGAATCCCCTAAATCTATAACACACACAAAACATTTAAGAATTGAATCTGGAGCTTTTAACCAATAAAATCAGGCTATTGATATTTCTGCAATTTATTTTATTTTTCCATTAGCATAGTTAAAAATAGCTTCTATAGGGACACAGTCTTGGCTCATATGAGTCACAAAATAGTTAAAATAAATATCACATGAACTAGTTTCTGCATGAAAACTATGGTGAAATGACAGGAGTATGTACCCTGCTTATCCTCTTGTGCTGATTCTGATGCTATTCTCTGAATTCAGTGGAAAAAGAAAGACCCATTAGCACTGACACTTCAGTTCTTTTCTATCTATTTCTTGATAATTGGGTCACCAACCATATCTTTAGACCAACCATTTAGCATACAAAAATACTATTTCACCATAGTGTCAGGAAACAGCATGTAAACTATACAAGGAAAAGCCCAGAGTTCCTCTTCACAGAACACAGAAGAGGAGAATAGATTAACATTTACTTTTCAGATTATTTTCATTCAAATCCCAAAGAACATTCTTCCTAGTCTAGTTCTCTCTCTGCCTCATTTCTCATCTTATATTCTATGCATAGGTTTAAACTACTCTTATCATCAGTACCAAAAAGTTACTTTCTTCTGTTTCCTCCAAGAATCTATGTGAATAAATATTTTGCCACTTGATTTTGCAAGTTGTCCCTTGGTTTCTCATTTATTAAAGTTTCCCTGAGATATTCTATGTGCTTCTTCCTAGCCAAGCAACTTATTCAGAAGTTGTGTCTTCTTCTCTAAAATAGGGATAAATTCCTAAGCCATAGGGTTGTTGGGGGAACTGCATAAATAAAATATGTTCAGTAGTAGTCCTCTTCTGTGCCAGGCTAGCACAAAGTAGCTCCTATCAGTATTCTGCTGCCCATCTTCTCCTAATCACCTGTTGTCCACAACCCACACCACCCTTTCCCATCTGCCTCTTAGATGCTCAGGTGTTGTTCTGTTATCAGAAAATGCCTTTTGAATCTTATTCTGCTGATCATCGATTGCACATGGATTTGTGATTCTATCTGCCCATTGTAAATAATATTTGTATGATATTTTTCTAAACAATAACAGAAATACAGAGATTCAAAATACAAATTTAATTCTTTTATCAGAAACTACTTGTTCCTTCTTCTGTGCTACCATAATCTGCTTTTTGTAATCATGAATATTGTACTAGTCAACATTTGCATTATGTGGTTGTTTGCTTATATGTGTATATAATGCACACATATATGTGTGTATGTGTATATATAGAGAGAAGGATAGAAGAAGATACTAATTTCTGAAGATAAAAATACAAACTTTTTTTCACCACTGTCGCATCATCGAGACACAATCACATATTATATGTAGCAGCATGTACTTAACAAATGTCTGCTGTATTATACTTAATAGGGACAGGACATTCAAATTACAAAGGGTTAAGATGCCACCAAAGTGATGAGTCACAGTGTTTCTTAGTGATATAAAAATCTTGCTGTATTTTTTCATCAGTGGCAACTCCATTCTGCCTTCTTGAATCTTGATGTCCATCTTAGACTGGTGCCTTGTATAACTCCTGCCCTCTCTTCCTGCATGGGCCCAATATATGGCCTCTCTTTACCATGACTAGAAACTCCTAAGAGGCAGAAAGAGATTATTTGTTTACTTCCGTTTCTTTATGATCACCCAGAGTACCTTGTGCTCTGAACGAAGTGGGCACTCAGTATAAGTTATTAATTATCTCATTCACTTAACTGGAATATCTCATATTCGCATTCTCAGACACTGCCTGAACAGTCCTGCCTATGAAATCTCATTGTGCAAATACTACTGGGGATGTGGCAGTAGGTGGAGAGGCAGACACAGTTACACTGTGCTGGTGGCCAAGTGCTGCTAGGCTTGCTGCATGTCAAATCTTCTGGGAGGAAAACATTTTTGCTGTATTAATAAAAACATATTAATTATGTTAATTTACTTAGAGATGCCTGTCCAAGTCAATTTTATTACTAACAAAGAAAATTGCTTATGAAGTTATATGACAAATGTTTCCATAAATGAATTGAGAATGTAAAATTGTATTCTTTCTTTAGCCCCTAACATACATTCATGTTGTGAAGTGTCAGACTCTAACAACCCATTTGCAATAATTCTGCCCATGCATAAGTTAGTGTTATATTTAACAACTCTCAGTAGTTTGAAGTGCCTACTTCCCAATCACATTCACCATTCCTTGGCATCTCTAACCATATTTGGCATCATATGGACACAACAGAGGTTTACCAGTCATCAATAATAAACTGAGAGCAAAGTAAAGAGCTTCTATACTATAGGGACTAAGGAATAGATCTCCCAAAGCACAGAATAAATGAAAAAATCAACAATAAAGAGACTCCAACCTAATTTGGGCTTCAGTGCTGTTTGAACTTTGGTTTGTTTCTGGAGAAAAACGAGAAAAACTATAATAAAAATATGAAGGACATGCAAGTTTATTAAAAATGTAAGAATTGATTTAAAATTAACTCAGTTCTATCTTAGGCCAATTAATGGACAGATACAAAGAGATGAAATAAGAAATAGTAAAACGATACACAGGTTTTTTAAAGGGATAGAAAAAGAGAAGAAGAAATTCAGAGAAGTATAGATTTAAACAAAATGTTTCATAGAAGAGTTTTATTTTAGAGCCTAGAGGAAAATTCTTCCCAAAGCATGAAGAACTTTTTGTATTCTTGAGAACACAACAAAAAGAAGCAAATTCAAATCCTTGGCACATGATCCATCAGGATAAAAAACAATTAGCCATATTCAGGAATTGAATGATGAAAAAGCAAACTATTTTAGCATTTTTAATAGGACTAATTGTATTATTGAGTTATAATGGCAAATGTTAACACTTGATTAGAGTAGCAATAAGTTAATTATTGAGTTTATAGAAATATATCAATCAGGACAAGGACTAGAATGCAATTAGAGAAAGAGGATAAAATTAATTAAGAGTGAGTGAGTCAAGAGTTTCTGAAAAAATAAAAGCAATAAAAATCCAATTACACACATAAATAACAGTAGAAGCAAGCTTAATCAGCATTTACCTACAAAGTTCTACAATGAAGAAAATGTTAAAAACAAACAAAAAAGGATGTTTAGTGGGGCAGAAATGATTCTTAAATAGCTTTCGAAGAGTTTGTATCCTGAAAATAAGAAGCAAGATTTATCAAGAAGAAGGCCATGCTAAACCAGTGAAGATTAGACATGTTTCTTGCCTTTTGTATAAAAGGCCCATTTCACTAAAACCACCACTGAGTGTGTGTCCCTCTTCTCCACGACTCCAGCTGGCCAATAGATGCTACCCTGGAAAGGTTCTTCAAAACTGAAACTTGTATTAGGCCCTTTTTGCATTGCTTTAAAGACATACCTGAGAGTGGGTAATTTACAAAGAAAAAAAGATTTTAATTGGCTCATGGTTCTGGGGGCTGTATAGAAAGCATAGCACCAACATCTGCTTTTGCAGAGGCCTCAGGAAGCTTACAATATGGTGGAAGGTGAAAGGGAGACAGGCATTTCACATGGCAGGAGTGGAAATAACATTCCATGGCTGGAATCTTAGCTGGCTGAACATTCCTGAAGTGCTGAAAATATTACAAAATAATAAGATATGTCTTGAGGTTTTTCCTAAATAATTCCCAGACACATTAAACAACCAGATCTTGCGAGAACTCCTTATCATGAAGACTGCACCAAGCCATGAGGGGTTCTCTTCCATGACCCAAACCCTTCCCACCAGGCCCCACCTCCAGCACTGGGGATTACAATTCAACATGAGATTTGATGGGAACATATATTCAAACTATGTCAGTACTACATCAACAAAATTTCAAAGGTAGTATACTGATGTGATGGCTAGGACAGAGATTAAATGACATTAGAGGAAACAGTATGAAAACAGGTCCATAAGAATCAGAGAAATTACAGACACAAGACATAAATTCAAGCAAGGAACACATTCTTATCTCACAGCTACTGTTTACCTCCACTCACTTTTCTTTCGCTGCACTGAGCAACTTGTTTGAAGAGAAAACTAAAAATGCAGAAGATATTTAGATGGAAATTTGAGCTGAATTGACTTAAATAATTTTGCATACCCTGTGACCTCTTTATTAATTTATAAGTGTGGGCATTCAATTGTGCTGTCTAGAGAGATTCTTTGACTTAAAAGTACAATTTTTTTAATATTTATATATTTGGAGAGTACAATTGCAGATTTTTTTGCATACATATATTGTGTAGTGGTGAAGTCTGGGCTTTTAGTGTGCTCATTACCTAAATAGTGAATATTGTTTCCAATAGGAAATTTTTCAACCTTCACCCAATCCCACCCTCCCACCTCTTAGAGTCTCCAATGTCTATTATTCCATTCAGCATGTCTATATGTATCTATTGTTTAGCTCCCACTTTGAAGTGAGAAGATGTGGTATATTTGGCTTTCTGTCTCTCTGTTACTTCACTTAGGAGAATGGCATCCAGTTACATTCATGTTGTTGCAAAATAGATGATTTCATTATCTTTACAGCTAAAGAGTATTCCATGGTACATGTATATATCTCTGTATCTAAGTGTTCATTACTAAAGGATTGGATAAAGATATTTATATACCACATTTTCTTTATCCAATCCTCCACTGATAGACACTTAGATTGATTTCTTATCTTTGCTGTTGGTACTTAGGTTGATTCCATGTCTTTGCTATTGTGAATAGTGCTGTGAGGAGCATAGGAATGCAGGGGTTTTTTTGATACAGTGATTTATTTCTGTTTGAGTATAGACCCAGTAGTGAAATTGCTGGATCAAATTTTAAACATCATAAGGTTGATTGTCAAACAATACTATATTTATATACAGTCTTCAGAGTCTATTCAAATAGTTAACAATCGAACATATTTAATCCAATTATTTTAAAATCTATAATCATCAACGGTAATCAAAAGAATGTAAAGATTAAAATACACAAATAAAGAAAATATGTTTCTATCAATGTTGGGATTGTACTAAAAACCAGAAAAGAAGAGAAACTTGTTCTGATCCCATTTTAAGCTTTTAGTTCAAAATCGATCATCTCTGTATGTAAATCCAACCATTACATCCTTCTGTTAGCTGGCTGAACACTCTAAAAGCGCTGAAAGTATTAAGAAATAATAAGATATGACTTAAGTTTTTTTTCTAAGTGTTTTCCAAAGTTCTCTATTTTACTTCATTATGTACATCTATGATGATAATAATGACCTTGTTACCATTGATACAAATTTTATTATAATTTTACTTATAAAATTTTAATAATTTTCTACAAATATATGCTTGTTTAAAATATTCTAGCATATTGTATGGAAAATACATATAATCAGTTTAAATATCACCACGTACTTTCATTTGCCCAAGATGGGCTTAACATTCTCCTTAAATCGACTAAACATTAGATAGGCTTCTTCCTGGCTCTCAACTTCTGGCTTCTTGTATCTTAGAGCATTTACTTAAGAAAATTTGCAATTTTAAGTTTGTGTCTGCCCCTTTGAGAAGTAAATCTTCTGTTAGGTTTACAACTCAGGAAATGTCTTTCTCAAGGACCTGGGCACCTTTCCTTTGAAATGTAATCATTGAGAAAGACAGTGCCCCTAACTCTCAGTCTCTATGGAATAAGTGACAATTAGCTATTCCATAACTGACAATTAGCAAACACAGACATTGTAATCACACTGACCAACCTTCTCCCTAATGTCCACCAGTACTTTTCCACTAGCTCACCCCAATGCCTAAAATCTAGTCCACTTTGTGCTTAGTGAACATTAGTTCAATCCCTCTCTTCTATTGCAATAGCCTTGAAAGAAGAGTTTCTTGCCTCTAGTTTCTGTTTGTGCAACTTTTCTTTGACATGTTACATACACCTGGTATCATTTTAAAAGTGAGAAAGAGCACATTCTCTAAAGAGGCGAAGTTTCTTGTTTTTCTGTTTGTGGATTTTTTGTGTTTGTTTTTGTTTGTTTATTTGAGATGGAGTCTCACTTTGTCACCCAGGCTGGAGTGCAGTTGCATGATCTTGGCTAATTGCAAACTCTGCCTCCTGGTTCAAGCGACTTTCCTGCCTGAGCTTCCTGAGTAGCTGGGATTATAGGTATAAGCCACCATGCCTGGCTAAGAAGTGATGTTTTAACAGAATTTTTTTAGAGTTAGATTCAATGTGCCAATTTTTATGATTATAATGAAAGATGACAGAAAAAAAAAAACCAACAAAACAACAATGTGGAAGCAAGACTGTGTGATTCATAGAGAAGGATCTTTATGTGCTCATTCTCACACCTAAAACTGTCCTGCACTGCATAGCCAGGGTCTGGTCTCCCCATCATAAGCTTGTCCCTGATGTTAGCATCTGGCTATGCCTCTGTGTATACCAAAGCTCACATGTTATCTGCTGGCAGAATCTGGCTAGAAGTCATTTTGGTTTAGACTGCATGTGAATCTGAAAGCCACAGAGTCCACCATTACCCACATTTCTTACACACACTCAGCTTCATTTGTTTACATTATCTAACTTCATTTAAAATATTAAACTCTTTAATATATGGTACCTTTAAAATTGAGTCAGAGCCTTTTAGTGAAATAATCTGTTTTAATTTAAAAATTACTTTAATATTTAATAACTTCAGGTTTATATGCTCCATTTTTTTTCAAAATGTAGAATTTTAAGGTTTTTTTACTTATCAAAGTAACTTTAGAAGTTTGGCTCAAGGTGGTAGAGTGAGCACATGTGTTATTACCAACCATACCAAAATCTTATTGACATCGAACTTAGAAATTACATAAAAGAATAAATAAGACAGCACTGAAAACCACAAGGGGAATGTGAAGAGGGATGAGCAGATTAGAGATTTTGGAGAGTTTTTAGAAAAATAGGTAAATTGCATTAAAAAGCAAAATGGAGAGAAAGAGCTGAAATTTATAACATTTCCTGTAGATGGCTACAAAATATATAGAATAACTTCTTACTGGTTGTGTCATGGAAAATATCTAAGTTTATTGTTAACAAAGAACAGAATATCTGTGGTAATTACTTTCTATCACATTTCAAATACTCAAAGTAGTAGGTATCAGAAGTATCTCTCTTAAAATGTCTATAGCTCAAGAAATTGAACAATATGCATAAGGCCTCTGGTGAAAGATGCTTAATGATGGTAAATTGAGCACACGCATTTCCTTGCACAAGCCCCAAAACAAAAACAATACCTCTAACACCGACTGCCATACGTTATTTAGCTAGTATCTCTTTAATGAATATTCAGACTGTTTTGAACCATTTCATATTTGATACAATTCTTTAGAGAATGTCATTGTATATACTTAACGTTTGTTCTTTGAGATTAAATTGATAATGACTTTGGCAAACTCACAATAAATCATTAAAAATTTTATTGTAAACAGTTTCGTATTAATGAATGTGGAAGGTGCTGACATATTTATAAATGAGGGGTTTTGAAATGAGGATTATCATTTATATATTGATTTGTAAGGGCTCAGTCCCTAAAACTAAAATGTGTTGATGTTGGTGGAGAACGGCAGACCTTTGCTATCTGTATGTGTTATACACCAATTGTTTGAGTGGGAACAAAGTCATAAAAATAGGGGAAAATAACAGCAGAGTAGAGCATAATTAACTATTGAAAGCCTGCAAGAAAATTTAAATTATGAGATGCATATATCTGCTCCCCAATAATATATCTGAGTATATAATCTTCCCATTCTTAAGGTAGAGAGAAGACTAAAGTGTGAGAAAGAGAAACCAGCCTCTGATTTAACAAATACTGAGTTAGAAGTGATCTTTATCTTAAACAAAAGTAAATAGAGAAAAAGAAACAAAAAACCAGTAATGTGCTTTTAAATTCTGCATTTATAGAAAAGGAAAACAGGGTTGGTGCCCGAGCGGTTTGGCGGGTGCAGTGGGAGTCCGGCGGCTGGGCCCACGTAGACCCTCTGCCGGAGTCGCGGGCACCATTGGAGCACGTGAGAGACGGAATATCGCAACATTCCCTAGGCTGATTTCGGACTCCTAGCCTCAAGTGATTCTCCTCGCAAAGCTCTAGGATTACAGGCATAAGCCGCTGCTCCCCGCTAGGACTTTTTTATTTTTAAAGGAAGAAAAAAAATGTCTCAAAAGCAGTTGAAGGAAGCTTTTGTCAGTAACCTCAATGGAACCACCGTCCTGGAAATCACCTAGGGATTGTACTTTCCTGCATTCTGTATCAGGTGCAGAGGATTCCTGTTCATTTTCTCACAGCACATGTGTTCTTTTTCACACACCTTGAAAACTAGATTCTTCATTGACTTTGTTGTCCTAATAGTTCCCGTGGTAGTCACTTTGACCATTTGGGCTTCATTTATTCTCCTGGAGCTTCTCACTGTAATTATCTTTGGGGCAGGGCTGTTCTATCATATATACTGAAGGAGGGCTTGCTATGCCAGAGTTCTTTTCCAGAAAATCCTTGAAAAATTATTGAACATCAGTGTAGAATCAGAATACATTCCAGCTATCTCCTGTTTCCGTGTAATTACCAGTGCATCTACTGCTATTGCTATTTTGGCTGTGGACTTCCCACTTTTTCACAGACGATTTGCCAAAACTGAGCTCTATGGGACAAGAGCAATGGATTTTGGGGTAGGTGGCTTTGTTTTTGGGACTGCAATGGTTTGTCTAGAGATCAGGAGGATCTCTACATGGAAGGGTCCAAATTGTGTTACTTTACAAACTCATTGTACTCTGTTTGTTGGTCTTTCTAGGAATTGGACTATTAGCCATTACAAAATCAATAGGCTATCAGGAATATCTAATTGAGTATGGAGTTCACTGGAACTTTTTCTTTACTGTAATAGTTGTGAAATTGGTAACACCACTGCTTTTGATCATTATTCTCCTAAATAAGTCCTGGATTATTGCCCTCAGCATTACTGTATTATACCAGCTAGCCCTTGACTTTACCCCACTGAAGAGGTTAATATTATATGGTACTGATGGTAATGGCACATGGGTTGGCCTATTATTTAATAGACCAACCACGAAGGAATAATCTCTACCCTGGAGTATGTGGCAATACACATGGCTGGTGTACAAACAGGGTTATATGTGCATAAGAACAGATCACATATCAAAGGCTTGATAAAAGTAGCCTGTTGTCTTTTGCTGGCAGCTATTAGCCTCTTTATATCTCTTTACGTAGTTCAAGTAAATGTAGAAGCAGTATCTCGAAGAATGGCAAATTTAGCCTTTTGTATTTGGATAGTTGCTTCTAGCCTGATCCTTCTTAGTAGTTTATTATTGGTTGATATAATTTTGAGTTTTACCAAATTTCTAATTAAAGGCGCTCTAGTACCATGTTCTTGGAAACTGCTCCTGTCATCTGTTACAAATAAAAAGCATTCAGAATCTCTAGTTCCTGAAACTGAAAGAGGGGAATCCAGTCTTTGTTTAATCACAGCTCTAAACAGAAAACAGTTAATATTTTTCTTGCTGTCAAATATAACAACTGGCCTGATTAACCTGATGGTAGATACATTACACAGCAGTACCTTGTGGGCCTTATTTGTGGTCAATCTCTACATGTTTTCCAACCGTTTTATTGTATATGTACTGTATTTGCAAGATAAGACTATAAAATTTTGGTGATCAGCAGTAGGATTTATAAGTATTTGGGCAATATTTAATGAGGAAGAATATAAATTGCAAAGAAAATGTGTTTTTGGCAACAGTGTTAACCATATTTTATAATATAATAGTGGTGATGCTTTATTTTTTTTTTCCTGGGACAGAGGCTTGCTCTGTTGCCCAGGCTGGAGTGTAGTGGCCTGATCTCAGCTCACTGCAATCTCCACCTCCTGGGTTCAAGTGATTCTCCTGCCTCAGCCTCCTGAGTAGCTGGGACTGGAGGTGTGGGCCACCACACCCAGCTAATTTTTGTATTTTTAGTAGAGGTAAGGGTTTGCCATATTGGCCAGGTTGCTCTCAAACTCCTGAATGCAAGTGATCCACCCGCCTCAGCCGCCCAAAGTGCTGGGATTACAGGCATGACCTACCACACTGAGCCAATGCTTAATATTTTAATGTATCTCAACAACAAACCAAGAAGAAACAAAGCCTTGTGGCTTGTTAGAATGCTATTTTTTATTTTTAATAAAAATTTATTAAAAAAAAAAATTATTAAAAAAAAAAAAAAAAAAAAAAAAAGAAAGGGAAAACAATCTAGAATTGCTATTTGAATTGTATTTATTCCGGGATCCAAAGACAATGACAGAAACTGGTAAGCATAGATGACAAATCATAGCTTTTCTGAGAAGGTAACAAGGTGAAAAGGAATACAGACAGAACAAGAAGAAAATGAAGTGAATGAAATAAGAAAGGAATACAAATAACGGAATTAAAAGTACTTTAGAGGCTGAAAAGTTCAGAGGATATGAAGACTCACATTAGGAACTCAATAAATATTTGTTAAATAAATCAATCAATAAAAAATAAATCTGTGAGTGGTACATGTGTGCTTTCTTGAAATACAAAAACAAGCAGATAAAGATAATGGAAGAAAAGCTGACAGGCCGGAAGACTAAAGAATGGTAATTCTATTGACTTGCTGATAAATTTCCTTAAGAAGAGGCTAAAACAAATGATTCAAAGAAATATTCAAAACAATTTTTTAAAAGACATTTCCTAAAGAAAAGAGACCTGCATGTGATTATTTTAAAAATTCAGCAAGTTCAAAGCAAAAAAAGTATGCAAAGAAACTTATTTTACACATTGTTAAAATGTAATAACAGCAGCAGTAATGTCTTTCCATCAGCCAGACAGATGCGGGGGGGGAAAATGCAACAAACAAGTTATTCACATACAAAAAAATAGAGAGTGGCTTTGGAAAAGAATGTTGATAAAAATCGATCTTCATTAATAACATAAAACTGAAACCTCAAATATATACACTGCCTGGAGAAGGGTCAATAAACCAATAAAATAAATGTTTTACAAATAAAAATGTGGTTGAAACTTAAAAACTGATATTAAGTAATATAAGGGGGAAATCAGAAAAGCACGATGAATATGATATTGTTTAAGTAAATATGCATTTGATAAATATATTTTTAAATATAATAAAATTAATAGACATAAAAATGAGGATAATTGTTAATACTGAAGAGAGCGCAGTCTTAGGAGTGGGATACAGCATAAAAGAAGTAGATATAGGCACTATCAGTCAGCGGTCCCCAGCTGTTTTGGCACCAGGGACTGATTTCCTGGAAGACAGTTTTTCCACGGACTGGGGTAGGATGGGGATAATTTCGGGGTGAAGCTGTTCCACCACAGATCATCAGGCATTAGTTAGACTTTCACAAGGAGCTGCAACCTAGATCTCTCACATGTATAGTTCATAATACGGTTCACATTCCTATGAGAATTGAATGCCTCTGCTAATCTGACAGGAGGTGGAGTTCAGGCAGTAATGCTTACTTGCCTGTTGCTCACCTTCTGCTGTGTGACCTGGTTCCTAACACGCCATGGCCCACAGACTAGTAAGTGGCCCTGGGCTTGAGGATTTCTGCTATAAGGCATCGGTAATATTTTATTTTTGGGGTTGCTTGTTATAGTAACTGGTATAATTTACATTATTATTTATAATTCACATATCCATTATGTATATATATATATATATATATATATCCCAAATACAAATGAAGAGAAGTTTCTGCTTCAAACAAGATGAGTTACAAGAACTGGCTTTACCCTTCCATTTAATCTAAAAGACTGAAGAACCAAATAAAATGCAAATAGCAATGATTTTCAGGATCGTGGAATCCGACAAAAATAAAAGGTAGTTTCTAAGATGTGGAAAACAAATGAGGTAAGTCTTATGATTGCTCTAGCTTACAACCTTAAGAAAGATTTCTGGGTGTGGTACAGAAAGAACACAGACCAACTCCAATGAAAAAATATGGTTAGATCTTTCAGGGACGAATACTAGAGAATAGAAAATAGCACAGAACATGATATGCAGAGAGTTTACCTTGGGATTCTGCAGAATAATAATAATCAGTGCATCTGTGTGAGGAAATGAACCATGGCCAGGAAAAGAACCATCTAAAAGGGTTAGGGAAACAGTATTCAGGAACTATACAGAGCAAGCAAGCTCTAGACTAATGGCTGCTCTGGCCCTGTGTAACGAACCTTAAAAGCAACATCTGATGAAACTGTTTCCAAGTAACATAACCGTATCCCAGAACAAAGCTCAGAAATGTTTACAGGAATACAAAACTATCAAGCATACAACAAGGTAAAACTCACAATACCTGGCATCCAGTAAAACACTAGCAGATATGCAAAGAAGCTTTAAAAGATTATGGATAACAAGGAAAATGATCAGTCAAAACCAACACAACAAAACAGACACAGGTGTTAAAATTTTCAGACAGGGATATTGAAACAATTGTTATGAGTGAATTCAGTATGCCCAGAAAAGCTGAGAAAGATTAAACATGTTGGATACAGATATGGACAGTATAAAATGACACCAAAATCAAAAGTCTAGTGGTAAAAAGCATATTGTCTAAGATTTTAAAAATACACACAAAATGAAATTAATGACGGACAAAACACTGCTAAAGAAAAGACTAGCAAACCTGAATATATAGCCATAAAAATGATGCAAAATGACAGGCAGAGGGAAAAATGTCTGAAAAAAAGTAGACAAAGCATCAGTGAACTACAGAAAAACTTGAAGCTGTCTAATAGGCAGGTAATTGAAGTCCTCAGTGGAGAGTATACATAATATTTCTCAAGGAAAATTATATATACATGTTATGTTACATATGTATATATGTGTGTGTTATATGCATATATGTGTGTACATGTGTGTTATATATGTATATATGAGACACACATATATAAAATAACATATATATATGTGGAAAAGGTCCCTGTTGCTTTATTGGTGACCTCTACCAAACCCAAAACTTTAAGGAAGAAATGAATATGCTACACGAACTCAGTGGCAATATTCCAAAGGGAATACTCAACTCATTCTATGAGACTGGTGTTACCTTGATACCAAAATTGCGTAAAGACATTCTCAAAACATACAAACAAAAACTACAACCTATTTTCTCTTATGAACATATATGGAAAAATTCTAAATCGAATACAGCAATATATAAAAGCAATAGCACATCACGATCAAGCTCGATTTACTTCAGGAATGCAAGATTGGCTTAACATTAAGAAATCAAGCCATGTAGTTCACCATGTTAACAAGCTAAAAAAAATACATATGATCATCTCAGCAGTCACAGGAAAAGCATTTGACAAAAATCAACAACGATTTCTAATTTTAAAAAACTCTTTCAGCACACTGGAAATAGGAGACATTTAAACTTAAAAAGGGGCATCTACAAACAACAGCTATCAGATATAATTGTGAAAGACAGTGTTCTCATGCAATGGCAAGGAATAAGGTAAGAATATATTTTCTCACTAATTCTATTTAACATGCTGGAGGTTCTAGCTAGTGGTGTCAGGGAATAAAAATAAGTAAACATTACCCAGATTAGAAAGGCAGAAATAATCTTTAAAATTCCCAAACGACACAGTTATCTGGTAAAATATACGATGTAACCTACTAGAAATCTGCTACAAGTAATGGTGAGTTTAGTAAGATGAAAGAAGAGTAAAAGAAGATATAAAATGAATTGTATATTTCAATGCTAGTAATAATCAACTGGGAGCTGAAATCAAAAAGTCATACCACTTACAAAAACATCAAATATATGTAATACTTTAGTATAGACCTGAAAAAACACATGCAAGAACTCTATGCTAAAAATACAAAATATTAAGAAAAATTAAAAATGCAAATAAATCAAGAAATATATGTGTATCAATTGGAAGACTATATTGTTAAATTATCAACTCTTCCCAAATTGATCTATAAATTCAACAAACTCTCAATTGACATCTAAGCAACCTACAACCACCTGATCTTCATCAAAGTTGACAAAAACAAGCAATGGGTAAAGAACTCCCTATTCAATAAATGGTGCTGGAATAACTAGCTAGCCATATGCAAAAGACTGAACCTGGACCCCTTGCTTACACCATATACAAAAATCAACTCAAAATGAATTAAAGACTTAAAACCTCAAACAATAAAAACCCTGGAAGACAACCTAGGCAATATCATTCTGGACATAGGAACTGGCCGAGATTTTGTAATGACACCAAAAGCAATTGCAAGAAAAGCAAAAATTGACAAATGAGATATAATTAAACTTGAGAGCTTCTACACAGCAAAGGAAACTATTCACAGAGTAAACAGACAACCTACAGAATAGGAGAAAATATTTGCAAACTGTTCATCTGACAAAGATCTAATATCCAGCATGTATGAGGAACTTAAATTTACAATTAAAAAAACCCCATTAATAAGTGGGTTAATAAGGATATGAACAGACACTTTTCAAAAGAAGACATTTATGCAGCCAACAAGCATATGAAAAAAAAGCTCAACATCACTGATTATTAGAGAAATGCTAATAAAAATCACAATGAGATACCATCTCACAGCAGCTGAATCATGATTATTAAAAAGTCAAAAAATAACAGATGCTGGCGAAAGTGCTTATACACTGTTGGTGTGGGAGTGTAAATTAGTTCAACCATTATGCAAAGCAGTAAGGCAATGCCTCAAAGAGCTAAAAATAGAACTGTCATTTGACTCAGCAATCCTATTACCAGGTATATACCCTGAAGAATAGAAATAGTTCTATCATAAAGACTCATGTAGTAAAGACATGGAATCAACCTAAAGGCCCATCAGTGATAAACCGGATAAATAAAATTTAGTACATATACACATTATCATACCACGGAATAGTATGCAGGCATAAAAATAAATGAGAACATGTTCTTTGCAAAAGCATGGATGGAGAAACTAACACAGAAACAGAAAACCAAATACCACGTGTTCTTACTTATAAGTGGGAGGTAAATGATGAGAATACGTAGACACATAGAGAGGAATAACAGACACTGGGCCTATTTGAGGGTGGAAGGTGGAAGGAAGAGGATCAGAAAAAATGATTGGGTACTAGGCTTACTACCTGGGTGATGAAATAATCTGTACAGCAAACCTCCATGACACGAGTTTACCTATGTAGCAAACCTGCACATATACTCCAGAACCTAAAAGGTTTTTATTTTTTTAAGCACAAAATCAGCATATATATATATACACACACACATATATATATACACACATATACACACACACACACACACACACATATATATATATATATATATTTTTTTTTTTTTTTTTTTTTTGAGGCAGAGTTTCTGTTGCCCAGGCGGGATGCAGTGGCGCAATCTCGGCTCACTGCAACCTCCGCCTTCTGGGTTCAAGCTATTCTCCTGCCCCAGACTCACAAACAACTGGGGTTACAGGCACATGCCACCACATCTGGCTATTTTTTGTATTTTTAGTAGAGACGGGGTTTCACCATGTTGGCCAGGCTGGTCTCAAACTCCTGACCTCAAGTGCCGCCCACCTCTGCCTCCCAAAGTGGCGAGATTACAGGCATGAGCCACCACGGCCAGGGAAATTTTTTTATAGAAATGGAAAAGCTGATTCTAAAGTTCTTACGGAAAAGCAAATAACCTAGAATGACTAAAATAACTTTGAAATAAAATGAAAAGTTGTAGGGCTAATACTACCTAACAGAGATTGCTACATTATTTGTGGACCCTGTGCAAAATGAAAATGCAGACCCCTACACTTTGTGGTTCTACCAGAATTCTGTGTTCATGGGGGATTGTGAATGCTATATGCAAATGGAGTAGCAAGGATTGCCAGGTACATATATTGCATGCACCTCCTCTGTTTACATGCTTGCTCCATTGTCCCATCAGACTGCACCTACAATACACAAAGCTCAAAGATAAAATTAAGAATTTAAGATAGCAGCAGGAGAGCATTAATCCAAGCATAGGACCCTGTGGGGCCCTGTGTGACTGCACAGGTTGTGTGTCCATAATTTTATCCCTGTTACCTAATTTTGACATATTATAAAACTGCCCTAATTAAGACAGATGATATTGGCATAAATATAGAGAAACTCATCAACTGAACAGAATATAGAGAGCAGAATTAGATCCATGCATATATGGATGATTGATTTTGGACAAATATAAAAAGCCAATTGAAAGGAAAAGCATATTCTTTTTAACAGCTGATGCTGGAAAATTGGATCTCTTTTGTAAAAATAAAAACAACTTGATTTATAATTCACACCATATATAAAGAAAAATGAAGTAAAAATTGGTAATAGATCTATATGTGCAACCTAACACTATAAATTTCTAGAAAAAATAAGTCAAGGAAAAGCTTCATGATCTAGGGCAAGACCAAGATGTTTTAGCTACAACACTAAGAATGTAGGCCATAAAAAAAATAATAATAAATCAGGTTGTACAGTACTGTGAAGGGTCTGAATTTCTATCTACCTTGAAAACTAGCAAATTTGCCTGCTACAGATTTGTAGATGCTGACAGAAGACAAGACTCCTTGTAAAGAGACAAAAGACTTTATTACTGAAGGCACAAATGACAACAGTAGCTTTATATTTACATCAATTCTCTTTGCTATCCAAGTTCCATGGAGGTTACCCAGAGCAGTCCGGGTAGCATATTATGCGGGTTTGCATTACAAATGCAGAACAGTGTGCTTTGGAAACTCCTACCTTTTAGGAGGGGCTGAAAGTAAACTTGCCCAATTTTTGGTCTGGAGGAGGATATTATCTCTGTCTTCAAAGGCTATTTGTTATACAAACATCTTTGAAATTATTATCTAGATAAAAAACTGTCAATGTATCTGCTGAGATGTACAGAAATGCAAAAGAATAATAAAAAAATTTTTACCAACATAGATTTTATGAAAAGTTTGAAAATTTCTGCTCATTGAAGACACTGTTAAAGAGTAAAAAGACTAGCCACAGACTGGAGAAATACATTTACAAAATACATATATAATAAATTCTTGTATTCCCAATATAAAAGCCATTCAAAACTCAATAATAAAATAACATAATTTTTAAATGAGCAAAAAGATTTGAACAGACACTTCACCAAATAAGTATATTTTAAAAACCTCAAGTCATGTTATTAGAGAAATGCACATTAAAACCATGGATATAACTACATATCTACCAAAATTGCTAAAATTAAAAAGACTGACCTACTAAGTGTTGGTAAGAATGTAGAAGAGCTAAAACCCTCATGTACTGCTGGTAGTAACAAAAAATGCTGAAGACACTTGGGAAAACAATTTGGTAGTCTCTTACAGAGTTCAAAATATACCTACCTATTATCCAGTCACTCCACTTATGAGAATTTACCCAAGAGATATTGAAGTATTTATCTCATACAAAGACTTATACACAAGTATCTATAGAAGCTTTATTTGTAATGCCCAGAAATCAGAACAATCCAAATGTCAATTAACATGTAAATGAATAGAAAAATTATAGGGTATACATGCAATGGAATACTACTCAGCAATAAAAAAGAATAAACTATTGATACACGCAACAATATGGATGAATCTCAAAGTTCGTGATGACTGGGTGAACTTCAGTGAGTTGAGTAAGACAAACCAAATAAAAAGAGTGTAGATTGTATGATTCCTTTAATATATAATTCTAGAAAAAGCAAACAAATATGTAGTGAGAAAAAGACAGTCAGCAATGATCTGGAGATATTTCTACCCTCTTCTGGAGACAGGATAGAAATGTCTTCTACCTATTCTGGAGACAGAAGAGGGTAGAAAGTGTAAAAGGGAAAAATAAAAGCATCAAAGAAGCAGCCAGAATCCTAGAAGGTGATGGCTCTGTTTATTATCTTGAGTGTGGTGAGGGTTTCTCACACAGACACATTATATATTTTTTAGGAAAGTATATGCTTTATACATGTACACTTTACTGTATGTCAATTTACCTCAATTAAACTGTAAAATAATAAAGCAAAATAAAAGAACATCCATTCATGATAAAAGCTCCCAGTTAACCATGAATTGAAAATTGCCTCCACTTATTAAAGATTATATACAAAAAAATTTGCAGCTAAATTATACTTAATAATGTAAGACAGAATTATTTCCCACTAAGATCTGAGAAAAGACAAGTATGTTTACTGTTATCATGTTTATTCAATATAGAATTAAAATATCTGCCTACCGAATAGGCAAGGACAAGTAATAACAAACAAAAACATGGGAAAAGAAAAAATAAACTCTCTCTTTGTAGATCATTATTGCCTGCGTTGAAAATTCTAAGGAATGTGTAAAAAGACGCCTAGAAGTGATAAGTGAGTTAGCACGGTTGCAGAACATAAGATCAACACACGAAAATCAATCACATTTCTATATACTAAGAATGAATATGTAGAGACCAAAACTTAAAATGTGATGCCATTTTGAGGGATGTCCCCAATGACAGTGAAATACTTAGGAATAAACTTTATGAGACAGTTATGAATCTGTATGCTGATAATTTTTAAATACTGATTTAAAAAAATCAAAGGAGACCCAAATAAATGGAGACATATCTGTCTACATAAATTGGAAGACAACATAATAGGGAAGTCAATTTTCCTCAAATCAGTCTTTATTGTAATTTTTACTGAGATACCTGTAATGATTTTTGTAATCATTGAATAAAGTGGGAGGAGTCATTGTACATGATACTAAGTCTTCCTATGCAGCTACAGTAATCAAGACATGTGGTACTGGCAGAGAAACAGATCAATAGATCAAAATAGTGTACCAAGAAATAGGCCCAAACAAACATGCCTGATTATTGAAAGGTGCAAAACCAACACAATAGAGTAAGGATAGCCTTTTCAATAAATGATGCTGGGTTAATCTATAGGCAATTAATGAACCTTGACCTAAACTAAAAATGAATGATGGGCGTAAGTGTAAATTTTAAAATTATTAAACTTTTTTCACATATAAGAAAACCTTTAAAATCTTGGGCTAGACAAGGAATTATTAGACTTGACAGCAAAAGCACAATGAAAGGAAAAATTAATAAAAATGTATATCATCAAAATGATAATTTTTTTCTGTGAAAGTTCACATAAATTGTATTAAAATACAAGCTAGAGACTTGGAGAAAATAGCTGGTACCCATAATACATAAAGAACCCTCAATACTCAATAGTAATAAGATAGGCAATCCAGTTCAAAAATGGACAAAATACATGAACAGATAGTTCAACAAAGAGATTATACTGATGGCAAATAAGCAGTGGGAGACGGGGGAGGCTCCATGTCATTAGTCTTTAGGGAAACGCAGATTAAAACTACAATGAGATATTGGTATTCACTGTCAGTATGGCTAAGAAGAAAAGTAGTAACAACACCAAATGCCGGTGAGGGTGCAGAGAAACTGGATCACACATATATTGCTGATGGGAATGTAAAATGGTACAACATCTCTGTAAAACAGTCTGGCAGTTTCCTATGAAACTAAGTATTCAAATACCATATGACCCAGCAATTGCACTTTTGGGCATTCATACCAGAGACATACAAACTTATGTTCAGACAAAAACCTATAGAGGAATATTTAAAGCAGTTTTATTCATAGTAGTCCCAAGCTAAAAACAACTCAGATGTCCTTCAACAGGTAAATGATTAAACTGTGGTGTATTACACTATGAACAATTTCTCAGCAGTCATTGATACACTGAATCTTCCTGATGAATCTCCAGAGAATTATGCTATTATAATTACCTTTACATTATAACATAATAATTACATCTATTAGAAGGATACATACTATATGATTCCATTTCTATAAACTTGAAATGACAAAATGGTAAAAATGGAGAACATGTTAGTGGTTGCCAGAGTTAAGGGAAGTTGGTGTGTCAGTAAAAGGGCAACATGCGGGATCCTTGAGGTGATGGAAATATTGTTTACCTGGTCTGTATCAATGTCAGTATCCTTATTGTAATTACAACCTACAGTTTTAGGAGATTTCACCACTGGAGGAAACAGGATACATTGTACAAGGGATCATTCCATAGCATTTTTTACAAGTGCTGTGAATTGACAATAAACTCAAACTTAAAGTTTAAAACTAAAGGAACAAAGTTTATGATCTGCATATTTCAGACTATTTGAAGTTATAGCAAGTGTAAAGCAATGTCAAGAACAAAACAGTAAAAAAATATATTTTTAAATACTTGAAGACATATTATCATCAGACAAAAATTATGAAGTAAAATTAAAAATATGTAAAATAAACTCTGAAGGATAGAACATTCAGGATATTTTTAACAAAGAAAGAAAAGGGAAAAAAAAGAAAATTCAAGATTTTTTTTAACGTGATAAACTCTGAAATCACTGAAACAAATGCACCAGTCTAAATAAATGCTACACACCTTGTTACAACATTAATATGTAAATATTACAAGTTACCTTTACAAAGAAGGTATATAAACAAAAATAATTTTAATAGAAGTAATATATTATTAAAAACAAATGTTTTTTAAAAGTCAAAAAAAGCTAAAGGGAGACTCTAATAGCTTCTGCTCCACATTTAATAGCTTCTACTCTACATTTACTTCTAAAAATAGGCGAAATTAGAGAAATTTCACAATTTCTCTAAATAAAAAGCAAGCTCAGATAAAAACCAAATTACCTGTTAAACTGTATATAAAGTTACATGTATCTACATTTATTTCATTAAGTGTCTACTTAAAGTTAAAATGAACGTTTGCAACATTTAGTTTAATTTCTCCATCTAAATATTAATCACAAGCTCATCTAGGTAACTAAGCTCAAAAAAGTATCACCTTCAATACACAGCATTTATTTATGGTTCTGCACTATGGACTATTGTTTGGTTATCTTATTTGTTTATGGCTTTGCATTAGATGTTGTATAAAAAGTGATACATAGCCCAGGTGGCATGTTGCCATGATGAACACATAAAAACACAGTAGCTAGTTTCTCAGTTCTTCATTCCAATGCTCATTTAAAGTAAAGTGCCTATATATATTATATGATGCTATAGAAAATTTAGTGTGACTTTGGCACTTGATATATTACAACCACACATTTAAAAAAACTTGTAGGTGTTTTTAAGTCATTTGAAGATTTTTATCAAATATTTTTTTTAAATCCTACTACTGCAAAATAAATATCCACAATAAAAATACTTAGGTTTTCAGCCCTATGTATCCCAATACCACACCAAAGACATAGCTGTAAAAATTTACTTAATTGAAAGAGAAAGAGATGAAATGGAACAACTCAATCCATATGTACTGTTGGATATTAAGGCAAACATTAAAATGAAACTCTGAGATAAAGCCTAAATCCCACAACACCATTACCAGCATTAATGGTCTCAACTCTTCATGCTTTGGTTGAGTTCCCCTAGTTTATACATAACCTTTCTTTGGATTCTTAACATTCACAGTTAGAATAGTCTTTTTCTTATAGCAAAGTTTCCATAATTAATGTTCAGACCTGAAATTAAGTCTATGAATTGGCCTAAATAATATCTTGATTTTGTCCATTTTCCACTAAGCATTTTCTAAAATATCTTTATTTTAAAAGCTGCTCTTAGGAATGTTATACTATATCCCACAGAGTTTCCTTAGCAACTTCTATAGTGCCCTAGGGCTACAGAACTTCATTCTACCACATGCTGCAAGTATTTTTTAAAAGTGTAACATGTTTAAAGCTTAAGCTTTCATATATACAAAATTCAGCACATTTTCAGGTTTTCCTATGGGTACTTATAATAGCATCTGTTAGTAGCTGTAGATAGAAGTAAGCCAAGCTCCAAAAAAGACAATGAATAGTGTGATTTCATGAGAATAACTGAATTATGTTTCTTCAGAATTTAACATCTGAAATCCTCTTAAAAAGATCAACTATGTTGGATCCACATTTAAATCTCGTTTCTGTGCTTGGCCCAAATGAAGAATTACTGTTATCTGAATAGCTTTGAGTACACCGTCCATAGTTAACTCAAGGATATTGCTTTCTGAGCCCCTTAATCCCAAACCATACGAACATTTTGTATTTAAAGTGAGTCCAAATGTTTTTAAGCTTTAATGTGTACAGTTATGTAACAATGATTTTGCACCATTTCTGTTGAATTCAATTTCTATTTATTGCATTTTAAAAAGAAAATGGAAAAATCCACAGAGCTTTCTACTATATTATTAAAATATCATTTTGTTTATATTAACGTTATCACCTAATTTCTCTGTAAAAACAAAAGATGTTTTGTCATATTATGTACTCATAAGAGTAACCATGATAACAACAATACATTTATGTTGACCATCTAGTTCTTATGTTAAACCTGTTTATTCTGTATAAACAGAATCATTTGTAATTCTCTATGGAAAATGATAGATGATGAAATGGAAAAATCACAGGCTGGACAGGCTAAAAAAATGTGAATTTAAATTCCAGTACTAGGCTTTATCAACCTTCTTTTTTGGTAAATTACTTATCTCTCTTCACCTAATGCTTCAATAGTATAATTGAGTAGTGTAAAGATGCAAATATTTAGTAGGTAGAATATATCTACTTCAAAAGACTATGGACAGCTTTTTAAAGACTTTTTTTACATGTTATCTACAAACAGCAAGCATTGTTATTATTGGAATAGATGTCTAGGATAATCTACTCAAGGAACACCAATTAATCCAAATTGATGAAGCCTGTATCTTTAGCAAAGGAAGCACTAATTCCACAACTATACAATAATCGGCAGTAATTATTGAGGCTGCATTTCCAGATAAGAATATTCCATGTAAGCAGATGTGAAAAGAACATTTGCGACAATGTGGATGAACCTAGAGAACATTTGTGCTAAGTACGGCCAGGTAGAGAAAAAACAACTATGTAATTTCACTTATATGTAGAATCTAAAAACATTGACATAGAGGCAGAGAGTAGAATGGTGTTTGCCAGGGGTTGTGGTAGCAAGAGAGACAGGGAATGGAGGGATGTTGGACAAAGGGTCTAAAGTTTCAGTAATAAGTGTTGGAGATCTATTGTACAACATGATGACTATAGATAATAATAACAATATATTCTTGAAACAATCTCGGCATGGTATGGTGCCAATCAAAAAAAGAAAATATATATATTCTTGAAAATTACTGAGAGTAGATTTTAAGTGTTCTCATCACACACACAAATATGTGGGGTGATGGATATGTTAATTTAATCATTCCACAATGTACACACACATCAAAAAATATGTTGTACACCATATACATGTATATGCATACTTTTTCAAAATATCATGTTGTACACCATATACGTGTATATATACAATTAAATATACATATTGTGCATATATATATATATATATATACACACACATATATATAAATGAACCCAGGCTGAATTTTCATGGAGCTGGTGGTGACCAGCGGAGCAGATTATGACCCATCTTGATATCAGGGACATAAAAAGGGAAGGGATAAGGCACTGTTTTGAGAGTGACATGAAAGAATATAATTTTTATAAGTAGAGCTATCTATAACATAGAATAGATACTTAGAATGTTAGTTTTCCTTTGCTTTGCTGCTTGAATTTTCAAATAACACCTTCTGAAAAAAATAATATTGCAAATGAGAATATTTTCTAAATTGTACAAAACATTATATACACATTTATATAGATAGAAATAGAGATAGTAAGGAGGTAATCAGATAGCTAATAGTAGATGTTTATTCAGCACCCAGCCCAGTGAAGAAAGACTTAACATTAATCCTCAAACCACCTCATTATTGGGTACTATTACCCCACTTTGCAGATGAATAAACTAATTTTTTTTGTATGTGGCTACAAAAGGTGAGACCAGGACTAGATACCAGCTGTGTCCAGAGCCCACTGCCTAACAAATATCAGTAGCAAACCACAGAACTATGACAACAAATAGTTATTGTTGATTTGTGTTTTGGGTTTGTTTGTTTGCTTGCTTGCTTGTTGAGATGGAGTCTTTCTGTCACCCAGGCTGGAGTACAGTGGTGTAATCTCAGCTCACTGCAGCCTCCGCCTCCCAGGTTCAAGCTATTCTCTTGCCTTAGCCTCCAGAATAGCTGGCATTACAGGTGCTCACCACCATGCCTGGCTAATTTTTGTATTTTTAGTAGAAACGAGGTTTCACCATGTTGGTCAGGCTGGTCTCAAACTCCTGACCTCAGGTGATCCACCCACGTTGGCCTCCCAAAGGACTGATATTACAAAATACTTGTTTTTAAATATATAAAGATTAAACACATGTGACTCTTCAACATCTAATTATAAATTTATTTCACAATCTTCATGCTGATTATACAGCTGCATAAAATTCAGGTAATACTTTTAATGAAACAGAAAAAAATCTGATTCAAATCCCATTTCTTTTCCTTCACAGATTTTTATTTAGAATTTACAGATTTTGTCAGGCAATACATTGATTGGATCATAGACTACAAACATAAAAAAAAAAATTCTGCTTAAAAATCTTCTAGAATTATCAAATACCCACTGTTAATCCCACCCCCAAATATAAACACTGTCTTTTTAAAAACTGTATACTGGATTCTCAGAAAGATTAGGTCTCTATTGGGAAAGACAGCCTGTCTTAGAAGTCAACCCCAAACTATCTAACTCTACAGGAGATAAATGGAGATTTGCCTGGAGAGGGAAGAATAATATTGCCATGAATCACCTTCCTCACAGCAGTTCTGAAGCTTTTAATTTTCAGCATAGCTGGTCTCCAGGTATGTGCAGTTGATTAACAGTCAACAGAAATTGAACCAACTCCATGCGGAGTCCTGGATATTAGTGTGTAACACTCTTTTAAAAACTTCTTTCTTTCTCCTCTTTTCCTAAATCCATGCTTACTTTTCTTATTTTATTTTCTTTAAAAGAAAATGCAGGCATTATTTATCTGTCACATGGGTATCACAAATATATTCCAAACAAATTAAGAAATTAATGTGTCTACGATGTTTTGTTTAATCCTCTTTTTCTTCTTCTTTCACTGTCACAGTCCCCTTTCCTAAACCTTCTAAGAAAACTGATCAGATCTCTGAGAAATGACTCGTGATAATACATGCATGCCACCGATGAGAATATTCTCCGTCTCCTCTTCCTTGCCTTTGTTTATTGTTCAATTTTTAAGAATCATTCTCGTTCCTCTTATATCAATTACCCCATCCTTATCTGCTTCTGGTATTTGACTTTGATAGCGTTCAACAAAACTGAATGCTCAGATTATCCAGGATTTACACTTGCAGGCTCTCCACCACAAAATTGTCTTGTGTTTGTAGACAGCGTAAAATGTATTAATTTTCTCTCTCTCTCTCTCTCTTTTATTTTAATTCAACTATACAGATTTTGTGAAATGCTTCATATATATGTGGAGACCATTGTGTAAGTATGGTTAATTAATTCATCAGCAACTCAAAAAAAGTAGTAACTAGGGTAATCTCTTTGGGTGTCAGTCTCATCTCAATCCAAAAATTTCTTAGATACTAAGTCTTCTGGGCAGTCTGATACCTATCATTCTATTACATTTATACAGGGAGAAAGAAAAATGTTATTCAGAAGACAGCACTAGCATCAAATTAGGAAAATGGCTACTGGAAGTAAAAGTATTATACCATAATCATTTCTCAGTTGGCCAGGTGTGGTGGCTCATGCCTGTAATCTCAGCACTTAGGGAAGCCAAGGTGGGTGGATCACATGAGGTCAGGAGTTCAAGACCAGCCTGACAAACACGGTGAAACCCCATCTCTACTAAAAATACAAAAATTAGCCAGATGTATGGTGGGCACCTGTAATCCCAGCTACTAGGAAGGCTGAGGGAGGCATGAGAATTGCTTGAACCTGGGAGGTGGGGGTTGTAGTGAGCTAAGATCGTGCCACTGCACTCCAGCCTGGGTGACAGAGTGAGACTCTGTCTCAAAATGTAATAATAATAATAACAATTTCTCAATATCAATGATAAGCTGCAGAGAAAAAAAAGCACCATATACATAGAATGAATATCTGTTCTTTGTCTTTTAAATGCCATACTAAATGTAGGCACCAAATGGCTATTCCCAGACTTCCACTGTGAACCTGTTTCTGTGCCCTGCTGTCTCTTTAGTTTTGCTTCCTCATTTGTGGCCATGTTGGTGATATATAAAGAACTATCACCTGCTCCCATGTCTTCTTTACAGGTTGTCAATTTTTGTGACCTTTCCTCTTTTTCATCTTCAAGGGCTGGTCTTGACCATTCCACAGAAACCAATGCTATCTCCACTTCTCCTTGGTGGAAAGTTAAAAACTGGTCCATCCACATTCTGCGACAAATTTAGCTCTTACACCAAATAGCCAAAACCTGGTAAGAACATGGGAAACGATCCAGGAGATGTTCTGTTTCTATATATACCCTCTCTTTGCTACATACCCATTAACTTAATCCTTCCTAAGCCACTGACACTTCTCTCACAGCATTGCGTTACTTAGCCCTGAAGTGGGCAAAACTTGACCAGCATAATGGGTCCCTTTTAACTCCCTTCAGCACAACTAGAGTTGAAACTCAAGTGTTTGGTACTAGTTTATATCACTGGAAGATAAATTTCCTTCCTTCCAAGATTTCAACCTATTTTATATTTGCAGCCCAATATACAAATTCTTAAGTTAATGGATGTTAAAACCAGTGAGCAAAAGGCTAAATTGTATATACATTGGCAATGTTTTAAAACCCAGTATTATTCATTACTAAGGCCTTTTTTTTGTTAAATGTCAGTTATGTGCTTTGATATGCCTAAACATTATCTCTAATATTAATTTCTCAAGAAGGTAATTTGAAGTTAATTGCATGGCAAATGAATTTTGGTGTTGCTTAATTAAGAAACCTCAAGCCATTTTCTTATTGGGATCAATAGATATTTGACATATAATAGCTGCATTTTGTAATCTAATTAAAGGATTATTTGACATATTATAGTTTTGGCACATGGAGTCAAGTCTTTCTGACAGAGAGCACTGATGTTGATTGTTTATTTTGTCAGGAAATCCTTACTTATTACACCGAGGACTTGCTTCGTAATAAAAGATCTCATGTATAATATTAGCAATAATTTGTATCATGAAGGGAATTAAATAATTTCTAGATTGCTCAATACTGTGCATGTGATAGAGACTGTATCATCTGAAAAAACAGGAGGATCAATAATTCACATTAAATCTAAAGATTTAAAAACCTTTTGAGGAAAAAAGGAAACAATAGAAAACATGACTTTAAGATTTCAATTTAAGTCACTTCCAGTTCTTCAAGTTAGTATTTGATTTTGTATAACCAAATTTTATGTCCTATTTCTCATTAACCATAATCTTTTTCATACAATTGACTCATATTAGAATACTAGTTATATTATTCCCAGGCTAGTTATTGTGATAGTGTCTTTTTTTTGCGTGTTGTTTTATAGAATGCAAAGTTTAATGGTATACTTACTATTTATGATGTATATTATATGAATCTACTTTTATAAATAATGAAATCAAGGTTCAGATGGCTTATCTTAGGTTACATAGTAAATAAGTATTAGAGTTGGGACAGGAATAAACTCTTCTGTCTTCAAAGCAAACATTTTTGACATCACATATCCTCCTATTGTACTCCCAAGAGGAGATTAACAGCGCTAAGAGGATGAAAGACCATTAGAAAATATGATCATGAAGAGTTATCAACACTTTCAGTGCTGCATTTCTTGGACATTCTTTGAAAATTGTTTTGGAGTGCCCTAAATCCTTAGAGCACTCCTAGAGATCACAAATAGATGAACACAATTTTGAAAATACTAAGTTTTTTGGTTTGAGAATTTTTTTACTTGCCAGTAGTATAACTCAATTGTTCACCAAATTCTTTCATTTATAATTATTAATCACCACAGTGAGAGTAGCTACCATTTAGTCCATTCATTCACCTATTCATTCAGTAAATATGATATTCAGATGGAACCTACAATGTGCCAGATACTTCTCCAAAAAGGTAATGCACGGCAGGGATAAAAATAGAGCACTATAGTCATTTACCTTGCATTATCTCAGTCTATGAGAGACAAGATTTGATAATTGAGAGAACCAAGGCTTAGAGTTGTCATTCACTGAAGGTCATTACACTTCTGTCAGGAAAGAATGTGTATCCAAATATGCCTTACCTAAAACAAAACACTCTCTTTTCCTTCCTTCATGACACTCACATCTTTGGTTTTACCTTTTTTCCACTGACGACAGCAATATTTAGTTCTCATTATGTCACAAATTGATTGTACATTAATTTTCTATCTGATCGGTTGGCTTCCAGCTTCTTTTTATATGAATCTATTTTACTCACCATAGTCAGATCAACCTTCTTAGAACAGCAGTTTCAGCATTTTACTCATCCAGTCAATACCCAAAATTCTGTTCGGCAGGTGAAGTCTAAACTGCTTAGTCAAGTAGTCTAGATCCTATGCATTCAGTTACAGCATACCTATCTAAACTGTTTCCTTTTGCTACTTCTCATTACCAACCATGCCTTCTACCCTCTCTGTACTACTCCTGTCCTTCCACCATATCACATTCACTGTTGGCTTCTAGAATTTATTATGTTGTTTCTCCCACCTAGAGTTTCCTTCCCCTCACTTTCAGTTTTCCATAATTTACTTCAAAGGTCATCAGAAATCCCAGTTTATTTGCTTTTTTTTTTTTTTTTTACCATTTTTAGTGCATAGTAGTATCCCTCTTCTAAAATCTTAATTCTCTTGTCTTTATCAATCTATTTGACTATATTCTGCCAACATATTTACTTACTTGTTTTTTGTGTCATTTGACTGTGTTAGTAACTAAATTATAACTCCTAGAAATAAAAAAACCTGTCTTAACATTGTATTTTAACTGTTCATCAGTACTGCATACTTAATATACATTATTAATTCAATCTATTAATATATTAGCTATAGCTCATATGCTATTGACTAATATATTTCTCATTATATTAAGAATCAAAAACATACTCTATAATTTGGACAGGAGATTTTCTCTTTACAATGCATGACATCATGCTAGTATTGAATTTGAATGAAAAGAATATGATACCATCATTTTACCCATATCTTTGCTTTCTATTCAATGAGGTTACCAGATAATTCCTTTAAGTTACCACATTATTAATGTTTTCATTTGCAATGTATTTTGTATTGACCTTTCCATTCACATAATTACCAGTCTAGTATGATCCGTTTTGCTTGTATTTCTAAATTATATTTTCAAATATCTGTGATACAATGGTCTACCTTATTAACGAGAGAAACAATGGATAAAAGCAATAGAAAACTCTCCAAAGTTCAAGTAATTATGGGATGTGGAGTATTCCAAGAGCTTAGTATAATTATTAAAAAGTCAAATAAAATAAGTGTATATTAAAGTACAGGTATAATAACTTATCTATAGAAGAAAGATCAAAGTCAAAGTAGGTAGAGGGTAAAGAGAGTTAGAAGGTCAGATAGAAGGTTCAGAAAAGTTAAAGAGCAGAATTACTAAAGGAAGAAATGCTCAGGGTGAGTCTGGAAGGACTACTAGGCTAATACCGGGATTGTGAAAAGATGTAGGGGAAGCATTCTGGGAAAAAACAATAGTGCAATTATTCTTCGGTTTGTATTCATGTTGCTTTCAGAGCCTACCTAATGTTACACCAGGCTATTACTGAGCCATTCAGGGTCCGGGCAGAATGCAGCATGCTCAAAGAGGATAACTAACTATTTACAAAGCCATGGTCAGGATTAAAAGAAGTCAACGAAGAATCGTGCATTCCAGGACTAACAACAGTGGAAGCTGTCATAATCCTAAACCTGAAGGAACAGGGGAAGGGAACGGCTACAGAAATTTAGCTCTGCAGAGACATCTGAAGTAACTCTGGCCTTCTGCAGGGAGATGTAGACAGCCTATTGCACCCAAGCACAGTAGAAGCCAGAGTTATACAAATCTTGATATTAATTTATTCCTGATTCTTTATTTTCTCATGATGCTCATCATAGCTGTATCCAAATGGAAGTCAACAAGCAAGAATTGCTGCTGCCCATAGGTCTGCTTCCTGGAATAGACAATAGAGAGGAATAATGGTGAGTAGATCTGGAGGGGCAAACAGTAAATACCCAGTGCAGTTCTTTAATTTCTCACAACACAGAAAAAATCAACACATAACATTTTATATATATTTAACAAATCTTTTGACGATCTCAGTAACAACAATAAATATCCTCAGATTTTTTTTACAACTGTATCATAAAACATTGTTCCTGGAGTAAAAGATACTGATCATCTTCAAGGACTGTCTAGACAGCTATGTTTCTAACTTAGAAAACGTTCTTTCCCTACCTTGTCCCCAGCTTGTTTTCCTGTAACAGAGGTACTGTACACTATATTCCCTAGCACCATGGATAGCTCCAGCGCATCTAGACTCTCAAGAGTCCAGGTCTAAAAGAAGACCTGGTCGTGAAGTCTTTGCCTACACCTATGTCCTGAATGGTTTTGCCTAGATTTTCTTCTAGGGTTTTTTTGGTGTTAGGTCTTATGTTTAAGTCTTTAATCCATCTGGAGTTAATTTTAGTGTAAAGTGTCAGGAAGAGGTCCAGTTTCTGCTTTCTGCACATGGCTAGCCAGTTTTCCCAACACCATTTATCAAATTGACAGAAGAGCAGATCAAACACCACATGTTCTCACTCATAGGCGGGTGTTGAACAATGAGAACACATGGACACAGGGAGGGGAGCACTACACACTGGGGTCAGTTGGGGGGAAATAGGGGAGGGACGGTGGGGGGTGGGGAGCTGGGGAGAGAGAGCAAGGGGAGAGATGCCAGATGTAGGTGATGGGGGGAGGGCAGCAAATCATACTGCCACGTGTGTACTTATGCAACAATCTTGCATGTTCTTCACATGTACCCCAAAACCTAAAATGCAATAAAATAAATAAATGGGAAAAAAATAAAAAATAAAAATAAATAAATAAATAAATAAAGAAGACCTGTGTCCCAAAGGCTTATTTACTCTCATTGGATGTTGGGAATACTCTGAACCCCTCTGTGGTGACTGAGCAACTCCAAGATTCTGGAAGAATTGGCAAAATCCAAGCTATTTGAAATAACAAGAAGAAATTGTTGTTGGCTTTTAACCTGTAAATTCTCTTAGAATTTAGTTTCCCTGAAGTGAGTTATTTGCTTTGTGATGCTTGTTACTTGCTGTATCGATTATGCTTGACAAAATGAAGGGCAATGTGAAAAGCTGAAATGTGACTTGTAATTTTGGCTCTGCTGAGCTGCAACTTGTAACTTTGGCTCTGCTGAACTGTTCTGGTAGAAACAGGAACTCTGTGAAAGGGACTAACCACATAGCTTGACTGCGGGAAAGAGATGACAGCAGGCTTCTAGTTGCAGAGAGCCTATAAACGGATGTGTAATAGAGAGGTTTATTACCTGGGTTCTTTTCCAGGAAAGGCATATTGATGAGGGCCCTGGAAAGGGAATGTGACCCTTATGGAGAGCATATCAACGGACGCATGAGGAGTGTCTGTCTCTGTGGTTGAGATAAGGATGTAAAAGTCTTTCTTCTCCCACTGCTCCTCAAGGCCTGCCTGGAGGCTCCGTCCTCTTGCAGTTTTTGTGGTCAGGCTGGTTGTCCTGTGTCAGATCCTGTTCTCCCAGTAGCTGTGAGCTCAGTATGTTCTTGCTAATAATCATAAATTTATGTTTAACTTACAATCTTGCTAAGGTGTATGATTTCTATGCTGATACACAGAAAGTTATCTTTACATTGTCCTGCTTTTGTAATACCGCGTTGTGATTTTTGTGCATCAGATTTTGCAAATGTATTCTTTCTGTATAATTATCACTGAAACTTTGTGTAACCTTACTCACCCTCCCCTATTGAAAGAGCATAGTAAAATACTGAGGTTTTCAGAGGAATGTCAGACATCCACGGAGCAACATTATTTGGTGTCTCCTTGGGCCCAGCTTTAAGGAAAACTTTTTCCCTGTCTCTCTTTCATTTTCACTGACCACTCAATCACTTTGAGAGATCTCAAACCCATGTTGATGTATTGGGAGCTAGTCTCGCCAATAATTGGACCTCTGTTTCCACCATGACTAAAGTTAAAAACATACACTTACATAATCCCATAGATAGTCTGGACAAAGAAAATATGGCACATATACACCATGGAATACTATGCAGCCAAAACAAAATGACGAGTTTGTGTCCTTTGTAGAGACATGGATGAATCTAGAAACCGTCATTCTCAGCAAACTGACACAAGAACAGAAAACCAAACACTGCATGTTTCACTCACCGCATGTTCACCCTGTGCCCAGATGAACAATGAGAACATCTGGGCACAGGGAAGAGAGCAACACTCACTGGGCCAGGTTAGAGGGATGGAGGGGAGAGGAGGGGAAGGACAAGTGGGGGTGGGGAGGATGGGAAGGGATAACACCAGGAGAAATGCCTGATGTAGGTGATGATGGCAGGGGTGGGTGGAGACAGCAAACCATCATGGCATGTAGGTACCTATGCAACAATCCTGCAGGATGCAGTATGTGCACATGTACCCCAGAGCCCAAAGTACAATAATAATTTTAAAACGCACTTACTTTAGCAGTTGTTCCCCTTCTGTCTGTGAGTTTAGCCTATGGTCCTTGAAGAATAATATACCAATGAAATAACCCAATTTCTGTATAAAGGGTAAAGTAAGCAAAAGGTAATTTTATCACAATTAACATTTTTGAATTATCGAAAGAAAGTACAATTTTTCTGCTTTTATATTCCTCAATGTTTGAGTTATTCAGTTTTAATTAACTTTGGATGTGTCCTTATTAATACCATCATCTTGAGTTCCATAAAGCAAAACAGTTAGTGGTTCCGCCCTCAAAGTAAGAGAACATGACCAATTCCTTCCTCCAGTTTGTAGGTCTCACTTTCAGGCTCTTCCAAGCTGCCTCTTAACCAAAACTATGTATCTACAAAAACAAGCAAAAAACTTTGCAGTCACACTCTAATTAAAATCTATTTTTAAAAAGATAATTTTCACAGAGGAAACAATATAGAGAGGCAATTTTGCTTACAACGCAAAAATGTTAGACATTGTTATTGAGGGTGATTTAACTTACAGATACAGATTCCTACACATCTCCATTTCTACTTGTGTTGGGGGTCCCCAAGATCACCCTCAGATTTGATGATACACTCAGAATCACAGAACTCAGAATAGTTATTATGTTGAAGGTTACAGTTTATTACAAAGAAAGAATACAATTTAAAATCAGTAAAGAAAAAAGGTTTGTAGCATGAAGTAAAGGAGAAACCAGGCACAAAATTCCATTTGTCCTTTCTCAGTGGAACTGTGCAGACAGAACTTAATTCTCCCAGCATGACGTATGACACAACATTAAAAGGGTTGTCAACTAGAGAAGCTCACTAAGCCTTGGTGTCTAAGGTTTTTATTGAGGCTCAACCATCTCCACATGGGGCACCAGCATGACTGACCTTGCAGTTCTCAGTTTCTAGTGCCCCAGAGGTCAAACTGTAACAGCATATCCTGGGCCCTAAGCAAACAAAAACAGACATTCACCATATCACACTGTTAGTATAAACTGTGCCCAGGTGCCACACAGCCTACAAAGTTACTTTCATTAGGCTGAGTGTTCCAAGAGCTCTGAGGTTGTCTTTCAAGAGCCAGCCAATGCCCAATCCTGAAGACTTTTGGAATGGGAAGGGTTTGGACAACCTAGGCCTGCTGAGTTCACCTTTTAATGCACACTGCTTATAGATTTTTTAAAATATATTTGCTTAAGGAAAGAGTCTATTGCTTTGTTCTGTCCATTACAAAAACTATCAGCATGAAAAGTGTCTTCAAGCCAGGCATGGTGGCTCACGCCTGTAATCTCAATACTTTGTGAGGCCAAGGCGGTGAATCACCTAAGGTTGGGAGTTCGAGACCAGCCCGACCAACATGGTGAAACCCCAGCTCTATAAAAAAAAGTTTTTTAAAAAAAAGAAAAGTGTCTTCAAAGCTCTGTTGCTAAGACAGAAAACTGCTGCAGCTTTAAAAAGAAAAAAAAGAAAAGAAAAAAAAAACTTTTCAGGCATCTACTACGCCCACTCCACAGGATTTCAAAATTCTCGAGGGCTCTTTAGCCACTTTATACTTTCCTTTCCCCCAGTAGTTATTAAAAGAAGAAAACATCTACCAAATACATGCCTAGAAATATGTGTTCAGATCTGGGAAAATGGCAGAAAAAAAGTTGACCCCT
The DNA here is from genome assembly GCF_001604975.1 of Cebus imitator. Taxonomy (NCBI): domain Eukaryota; kingdom Metazoa; phylum Chordata; class Mammalia; order Primates; family Cebidae; genus Cebus; species Cebus imitator. The sequence continues at coordinate 942,219 of NW_016107327.1, read as the reverse complement.
TTTTTGCATGCTGCTTTGCAGATCTCTGCCTTTTCAACTCTTAGAAGCTGAACTCTGTCTAGTCTCCTTTTAGATCCAGTAAGTTAAGTACATTCTCTTATAGAAAGCAAATATCACACTAAAGCAATTGAAAAAATAAAAATAAAATTCAACACTATTAATATTAAAAATAAATTATACATTAGTAGTAAACTATTGTCAATTATTTATTATTTTGTGCTTTATAAGTATAGTATTCTTTTTGTAAATGCTATTTTCTTTCCTGTATTTATTATATTGAACACACATTGACTTTTATTGAAACTTATTTCTGAAATACTCATCTTGTAGACAAATCATTGTTGAACTAAATAGCTATATAAAAAAGATGTAGAGGCCGGGCATGGTGGCTCACGCCTGTAATCCCAGCACTTTGGGAGGCCGAGGCGGATGGATCACGAGGTCAAAAGATCGAGACCATCCTGGTGAGCAAGGTGAAACCCCATCTCTACTAAAAATACAAAAATTAGCTGGGCATGGTGGTGCGTGCCTGTAGTCCCAGCTACTCGGGAGGCTGAGGCAGGAGAATTGCTTGAACCCTGGAGGCGGAGGTTGCAGTGAGCCGAGATCGCG
>NW_016107327.1:908820-941010 GCF_001604975.1 Cebus imitator | reverse complement strand
ATCAATCAAGATATCTACCTAATGCCAATAGACCTTAGGGGAAAGTTAAATGACCTGTATGCAACACAATGCTTACTGAATATCAGAAGAAAACCACAGCATGAAAGAAGAAATAATATTTTATTTTTATTGAACCATTTATTGTAAATGATAAAATAATAGCAAAGATTTAATAGGAAAAATGTCTGTTGTTTGAATTAAAGCATTTATCTTTCTTTTTTCAAGAAAACATAAGAAGTATACATTTATCCTGACATTCTGAGCTCCAAAAAAGCATGTGGTCAAGGGTTTTTGGTTGAATGTCTTGGCCTGAGCTAGTAGGGAATTAATTTGATACTTTATTATTAATGACGCATCACTAACCTGTATGTCTTTGTGCTTGAATGAACCAACACATTTCTACAAATTGAACACAGCATGATTTCCTTTTCAGATTTCCATATATAATAACTATTTGAAAAAGATTTTTAACTCTCAGTGCTTTAGCCAATGTAATGTTTAAATTGTTTGACTAATTTTTCATTCTAGCATTACTATATGTTCCTCCTCTTCTGTGAAATAATTTTATTCTCCCAGGTCACTAATACCTTCACAATCACAGCATTGACTCTAAGCAACACTGATCCCCTTGAAATGAAATCCTTCATTCTCTGGGCTTTCACGGGACTACTTTCGTCAAGCATTCTCCTCTTAACATATCCCTTTTTACCTCTTATTCTACTTCTCTTTCTCTAGTCACCTTATAAAACAGTATTCTCCACATTCTAAGACCATCCTTCTACTCTTTATTGCTCTTAGTAATGTCATAATTTTTGTTTTGTGAGAACAAAAATCAATGATCCCAAATCAATGCCTCTATTCCACCTCCCTCCATGCTTCCATGTTCCCTCTTTCAATGCCTGATAGATATTTGTCAGAAGATGGTCCTCTGGAATCTCAAACTAATAATATCATAAACAAATTCCATTCCTACTCCATAAATTTTCCCATCATTACTTTATTCCATAAACAGTCTTTGAATATCTACCATATACTAGCTATCTTCAAGACCAGAGAGCAACAAATATTTCTTGTAAAATCCACATAGCAAATGTTTTAGACGTTGTAGGCCATATGTCTCTTTTGCAACTATTCAATTCTGCCATTTTAGTATAAAAATAAAAATGTGGACGTGGACATGGCCATGTTAAATAAATCCACCTATGAATGCAGAAATTTAAATTTCATATCATTTTCATGTAGTATGAATTATCGATCTTTTGATTGTATATATTTATGTGTACAGTGTGATTATTCAATATATCTATACACTGTGAAATAATTACCATAATCAAGCTGATTAGATTATCGCCTACCATAGCTACTATTTGTGTGTGTGTGTGTGTGTGTGTGTGTGTGTGTGGTGAGAACACTTAAGACTTACCCTTCTAGCAAATTTCAAGTGCATGATACAGTAACATTAATTATAGTCACCATGATATACATTAGATATATAGAAATTATTCTTCTTAAAAGACTTTGAAACCTTTGACTAACACATCTTTGTTTCCCTATCCCCAGCCCTAAACACCATTCTACTCTTCACTTCTATGGGTTTGATTTTTCTAGATACCATATATAAGTAAGATCAAACATTATTTTTCTTTATCTAACTTATTTTATTTAGCGTAATGTCCTTCATGTTCATTCATATTATGGCAAAAGACAGGATTTCCTTTTGTTTAGCACTGAATAATAGTCCATTGTGCGATATATGTCACATTTTCTTTGTCTATTTATCTAGTAATAGACACATTGGTGGATTCCATATCTTTACTATTTTGAATAAAGTTGCAACAAACAAGGGAGTGCAAATATCTCACTGACATACTGATAGCATTTCCTTTAGATATATACCCAGAAGTAGAACTGCTGGATCATATGGTAGTTTTAATCTTAATTCTCTGAGGAAACTCCATACTGTTTTTCATAGGCTGTACCAATTTACATCCCCACCAAAACTATACAGGGGCTTCTTTTCTCTGCATCCACCTCAAAACTAATTATTTCCTATTGCCATTTTAACAGGTGCAAGGTGATATATCATTGTGGTTTTGATTTGGGCTACCCTGATGATTAGTGATGTTAAATTTTTGTCATATACCTGCTGGCCATTTGTTTGTCTTCTTTCAAGAAATGTATTTTCTGATACTTAGACAATTTTTCATAGTGTTTTTGTGTTTTCTTGTTTATGAGTTGAGTTTCCTATATATATTGGATATTACCCCTTGTCAAATGTATGGTTTACAAATTTTTTTGTCATTCTTTCAGTTGTCTGTCTCTTTATTCTATTATTTCCTTTGCTATGCAGAAGTTTTTAGTTTGATGAAATTCTGTTTGACTATTTTTCTTTTGTTGCCTGTACTTTTGAGGTCATATCCAAGAAATCATTGCCAAGACCAATGTGTCAAAAAGCTTTTCCTCTATGTTTCCTTCTAGAAGTTTCATAGTTTCAGGTCTTACATTTAAGTATGTAATCCATTTTGAGTTAATTTTTGTCTGTGGTGTGAGATAAGGGTCCAATTTCACTCTTCTGCATGCAGATATCCAGTTTTTCCAACATAACTTATTAAAGAGGTTGTCTTTTGCCCGTTGCATGTTCTTTGTTAGAAATCAACTGACCACAAGTGTGTGGACTTATTTCTGGCTCTCTGTTCTGTTCCATTGGTCTTTACATCTATTTTTATGCTAGTATCATGCTGTTTGGATTGCTGTAGGTTTGCATTATATTTTGAAGTCAGATAGTGTGGTACCTCTAGCATCATTCATTTTGCTTAAGATAGCTCTGGCTTTGCAAGGTCTTTTGTGGTTTCATAAGAGATTGTTTTTTTCTATTTCTATAAAAAAAAGGTTTTAGAATTTTGATAAGAATTATACTGAACCTGGCCTGGTGAGGTGGCTCACGCCTATAATCCCAGCACTTTGGGAGGCCAAGGCGGGTGGATCACGAGGTCAAGAGATCGAGACCATCCTGGTCAACATGGTGAAACCCTGTCTCTACTAAAAATACAAAAATTAGCTGGGTATGGTGGCACGCGCCTGTAGTCCCAGCTACTCGGGAGGCTGAGGCAGGAGAATTGCTTGAACCCAGGAGGCAGAGGTTGCGGTGAGCCGAGATCGCACCATTGCACTCCAGCCTGCATAACAAGAGTGAAACTCCGTCTCAAAAAAAAAAAAAAAAAAGAATTATACTGAACCTGTAGATTGCTTCAGATGTGAATATTTTAGCATTATTAATCCTTCCATTTACTCTTTCAACTTTTCAATGTTTTGTAGTTTTCAGCATACATCTTTTACCTTCTTAAGTTTGCATCTATGTATTTTATTTTTGATGCTATTGTAAATGTAATTTTTTTCTCATTTCTTTTTCTGATATTGATAATTACTGCATAAAAACTCAACTTGATTATTGTATGTTCATATTTTACCCTGCAACTTTCCTGACTTTATTAGTTCTAGCAGTTGGTGTTGTGCTTGTTTTGTTGTTAAGGCTTTAGGGTTTTCTATGTATCAGATTGCATTGCCTAAAAACAGAAAATGTTACTTCTTTCTTTAACAAGTTAGATGGCTTTATTTATTTTTCTTGCTGAACTCTTCTGGCTAGAATTTCCAGTACTATCTTGAATAGAAGAGGGTAGAGTGGTCATTTTGATCTTGGTCCTGATCTTGAAAAAAAGTTTCAACATTTTACTGTTATGATGTTAGCTATGGGCTTGCCATATATGGCTACTATTTTGCTGAAGTATATTCTTTTTGCACTTAATTTGTTGAGAGTTGTCACCATGAAAAGATACTACATTTTATCAGGGTTTCTTTTTTTTGCATCTGTTGAGATGGTCACACAATATTGATCCTTCATTCTGGTAACATGGTGTATTACATTTATTGATATGCATATATCAGACCAACCTTATACCCCAGCAATATATCTCATTTGGAAATGGCATATGATCCTTTTAATTTGCTGTTGAGTTCAATTTGCTAGTATTTTGTGGAGGATTATTGGCCCTATGTTCATCAGCGATATTGACCTGTAATTTTCTTTTCTTTTTAGTGTCTCTGTCTAGCTTTGATATCAGGAAAATTCTGGCCTTGTAAAATTTGTTTAGAAGTGTTTCCCACTCTTCAATTTTTTTGGAAGAGTTTCAGAAAAAAAGGGGCATTAATTCTTTTTTAAATGTTTCATACAATTAACCAGTAAAGCCATATTGTCCTGAACTTTTTTTGTTGTTGGGTTTTTAATTACTGATGCAACCTTCTTACTCATTATTGGCTTGTTCATATTTTCTATTTTTCATAATTCAATTTTGGTAGATAATATGTTTTTAGGTATTTATCTATTTTTTTCTGGTTAAACAATGGGTTGTCATGTAATCGTTCTAGAAGTCTAAGATCCTTTGTATTTGGGGAATATCAGTTGTAAAATCTCTTCTTTATTTATAATTTTATCTATTTGAATCTTGTCTGCTTTTCATAGTTAGACTTACTAATAATTTGTCAATTTGTTTATCTTTTAAAAAAACTCTTAGTTTTGTTAATCTTTTCTACTCTTTTTCTAGTCTCTTTCTTTGGTTTTGCTCTGCTGTTTATTATTCCTTTTCTTCTGCTGATATTGCAATTGGAATGTTTCATTTCTAGTTCCTTGGGTCAAATAATAGGTTATTTGACTTCTTTCTTTTTTCTTAATGCAGTCCTTTATTGCTACAAAATTCCTTCTTAGAATTGATTTTACTGCATCCCCTAAGTTTTGATACGTTTTGTTTCTGTTTTCATTTGTCTCCAGATTTTTTTTTAATTTTCCTTTGATTTCCACTTGGATTTATTAGTTCTTCAGGAGTGCATTCTTTAATTTTTTTCTATAGTTTCATAGCATTGTAATTATAATAGATACTTGATATGATTTCAATCTTCTTAAATTGTTAAAACTTGCTCTGTGGCCTAACATATGATGTGTCCTGGAGAATGTTCTGTGTGAATTTAAAAAGAATGTGTATTATGCACCTGTTGGATAAAATGCTTCATCTATAGCTATTGGGTCTATTTGATCTATAATGTTGCTCAAGTCTTCTGTTTCCTTACTTATTTTCCATCTAAATGATCTGTCCATTATCGAAAGTGCGGTATTGATGATTCCTACTATTATATTGTCATCTCTGTCCCCTTTCAGTTGTATTCATATTTGTTTTATAAATTTAGGTGCTCCAATGTTGGGAGCATATTTATGATTGTTATATTCTCTTGATAAATTGACCCCTTTCTCATTACATAATGACTTTACTTGTTTCCTGTATCAGTTTTTGACTTAAAGTATATTTACTTTGATGTAAATGTAGCTGTCACCATTTTCTTTTGGTTACCATTTGTAGGAAATATCATTTTCCAATTCTTTACTTTCAGCCTGTACACTTCCTTAAAGTTAAAGTGAGCCTCATCTGGCAACATATAATTGTATCTTTTTTAAATCAATTCAGTCACTTTGTATCTTTTTATTAGATAATTTAACTATTTACATTTATATTTAAAGTAATTATTGATAGATAAGAACTTTACTACTGCCATCGTGTTCATTATATTCTGATTGTTTTGTAGTCACTTTGTTTATTTCTTCTTCTCTTGCTGTCTTGTGATTTTATGGGTTTTTTGTTTTTTTTTTTTTTTTTTCCCTCTGAAGACAACCTAGTTTAGAATTTATGGCTTGTTAAGTCCACTCACACATATTAAAAATGGTCCCTGTTTGTTTAACAATTTATACTGGTATGCTTTGATTTCCGTATCTTTACGTTTTATGTATCTAGTACAGAGATTTTTATGTTTCCTATAAAGTTTACATAAAATACTTTTGAGTTCAAACAGCCTATGTTAAGCTGATTACAACTCACCTTCAGTTGCAAACAAACTCTACTCTTTAATTTCACCTTCTCTAACAGTACATGTTACTTTATGTCACCATTTGCTATTAACATATTTTATATATTTTGTATCCATTAATTTAGGTATAGTTTTTGTTTGTGTGTGTTTCTGTTTTTTATTTGTTTGTTTGTTTGTTTTTAAAGATGGAATCTCACTCTGTCATCCAGAATGAAGTGCCGTGGCACAACCATAGAGGTCAAACAATCCTCCTAGTGGCTGGTACTATAGGTGCATGTCACCATGCCTGGCTATAGTTATTTTAATACTTTTTTGCTTTTTAGCTTTCATACTAAAGTTAAAGGTGACTTACCCTTGACTATTACAATATTAGAGTATCCTGAATTTATCTATATTCTTACCTTTTCAGTGAGTTTGATACTTACATATATTTTCATGTTGCTAGTCCTTTCATTTCAAATTGAAAAACTACCTAGCATTTCTTGCAAGGCAGGTCTAGTGGAGATGAATTCTCATAGCATTTGTTTATTTAGAAAAGTCTTTACCTCTCTTTTATTTATGAATAATGCCCCTGATGGGTATAGTATTCTTGGGTGGCAGTTTTATTTTGTTTTTACATTCAGCACTCAAATACATCATCCCAGGCTTTCTGGGCCTGCAAGGTTTCTGCTGAGAAATCCATTAATAGTCTCATAGAGTTTCCCTTGTATGTGACCAGTTGCTTTTCTCTTGCTGTTCTCAAAATTTTCTCCTTGTCTTTGACTTTTCATAATTTCATTATAATATGTCTTAGTAAAGGCTTCCTTATATTTAATCTATTTTGGATTCTTTGTTCTTCATAAATCTGAGTACTTATTTTCCTCTCCAGATTCGGGAATTTTTCTGTTATTATTTCTTTAAATTACTTTTCATCTTCTTTCTTTTTCTCTATTCCTTCTGGATTCCATAACGCACATATCATTTTACTTTATGTCTCACAGGTCCCATAGGTTTCTTCACTGTTTTTGATTCTTTTTTTCTTTCTGTTTGTTTGACTCAATAATTTCAAATGACCTATCATCAAGCTTGCTGATTCTTCTACTTGATCAAGACTACCATTTAAGCTCTCCGTAGAATTTTTCAATTCAGTCATTGTGTTCTTCAGCTCTTGAGTGACTGTTTTTTATAGTTTCTATCTTTGTTTAACTTTTATTTTGTTTGTATATTGTTTTTCAGATTCTTTTAATTGTCTATCCACGTTTTTCATAGCTCACTTTTATTTTTATTTTTTTTATTTTGAGATATTTGACAGATAGTTCTTAGAGCTCCATTTCTTCAGAGTCAATTACTGATGGTGTCATGTTTCCCTGATTATTCATTATCTTAGTGGACTTTTATTGCTGTCTTCACATTTGAAAAAGTACATACCTTTTCCACTCTTTACAGACTGGTTTTGGCAGGGAAAGCTCTTTACTATTCAACCTGTTCACAGATACTAGCAAGCCATTTGGTGCTGTCTACAGGTGGGCTTTCTACTACTATCCTTAAGTAGTCTGGCCTGGTTTCTGAGTCCATGGATGCTAGCCTGGTGCCAGGTTCCACTTGGGTTGGTCTAGTGACTAGGTCCCCAAAAAGAGGCATTGAATCTGGGTCTACAAAGGGGGTCCTAGAGTCTGTATTTGCAGAAATCAGCATGAAGCCTAGATTTACAGATGCTGAGATGGGACTGGAAAGAGCCTGGCTTCTGGGTCCAAAAGAACAGGCCTAAAGTCTAGGTCTGCAGGGGCCAGCCAGATCCTGGAGTGGCACAGGAGCTTTACTCTACAGAAGCAAGTCCAACTTCTGGGTTTACAGGGTCTGACCTGGAGCCTAGATCTGCAATAACCAGACAAGCACCAGAGTCTACTGGAATAGGCCTGCATCCTGGATTCACTAGAATGGGTCTGAAGCTAGGGCCTCTGAAATGTGGGGCTGCAGGGGCTAACCTACTGTTGTGGTGGGCCTGGAGTCCGAGTCTGTGGTGGCTGGTCTAGAGCCTGTGGCTATGGGAGCTGGCTTGACACCAAGGTTCATTCGGGGTGAGCCTGTTGTTGGAATAGACAGCGAAGTCAAATGTTAACTTCACACCTTTGTTCCACTGCTTTGAGTATCTCTCTCTGTGCTGTTCTGCCCAGGATTGGGGAAGCAGTTACATGGTTAATGTAAAACTATCCTTCCTGCTCACTTCAATGCATTTTGTCTTATTTTTGTTCTCCACCTAAGTGCTGTGATTTCTCACCTGGATTCCTTAGCTTTTGTGAAAGCTTTTTCATGCATAGATGGTTATTCAAATTGATAGTTCTGTTAGGGAAGGAGCACTGGAGAGTTTTATTCTGCCATCTTGCTGTCACTCCCAAGTGTCTTCAATTTCTCAATAGTATTTTAACAAAAGGCCCAATATTTTTATTTTGTGATGAAACATGCAAATTAGGTAGCCAGTCTTGTCTGTGAAAGTTCTGGAGTTCTAGTGTATAGCCCCACCATTCAGCATACATTATCTGCATCACAACTCCTTTTATTAAGATTGCAAAGCACTTGCTTTCTAGGTTTTATATCAGTCAATTCTTTATGTTCCTCCTATGACATTAATGTTCACCAAGTTTTCACTCTGCTGTCAGTTTTTATCTTTTCTCTTTTGGAGAAGTCATGATACCCATCATTATTTTATTTTTAGTTCACAGACCAAGCTGATATATAACCTGAAATAGTTTAGCAACTTTATTTTTGACTTTAAGATACAGACTCTTTGGATGTTATTTTTTTTAAGTACTCTAGCTTAGAACAAAGGCTTTCATAGTAGAAGTTTTGATCAAATATACCTTGATATTGCCAAGGTCCCTCTGGCAAAAAAAAGATATGTAATTTCCAAGTGGAAAAAATTCCAGCTTATAAATTTCTTTTCTATCCTAAAAATCATTTAGTACCTTTTAGCTTTAGCAAGCACATCATTTTGGCCACAATGTACAGACATACCTCACTTTCAGAGAAGTAGCCTGCTCCAAAGTAAGTGTAGGGTAATTGAAAGTTTGCAAATTAGTACAGTTTTTCATTGCTTCTAAGTGTCAATTAAGAGATAGGAGGTAGAATTCCACAAGAAATAATGTAACATTAATTATTTAAAGGAAGGCATAATTCTATAAGAGTAAGTTTTTAAAGAGCTTTATACCCATACTTTAAGGTTTAATCTTTTATTTAATTTGTCCACCATCAACAGTGCCATAGCAGACAGTGAAATAAGCCAATTTTTAGAACTAGTGAAACTGTTCACATTTGGGGAGACTTTAGACACATTAAAATCAGATTCACATTTTCTGGTCTAAAAACAAAACAAAATCCAACCGAATACTTGAAAAATTGTGAGGAAAGAGTAGCATATTGTCTATTTCATAATTCGCTTAAAATTTGCTTTAAAATTTTCTCTTAACGTTTGTTCTTTCTTTCTTCTTAAGATTCACTGATTATATTTAACCAAGGTTTAATACAATTATTTCATGTTTATCAGACAACAAATTTTGGTGAAGTTTTTTCTGAATTTGAAATGTGAGTAAAAAATGAAGCACTGAATATGTATTGTTTGTCACCAAGACTTAGAAAAACATGGAATTCTTTGCTAGTGGTTTTCAAATTAGACCTCTGCTAAGTAACTTCTACTGGCTTGTTTTAAAACAGTGCGTAGACCTGTAAAAATTCCATATCAAACATTTCACTGAAAACAAATGAATGGAGTTACTGTTTGGCCAAACTGACCTCTTTGGTTAAACAATTAAATCCAACTTCTAGGAGTCTCTTGAACCATATAATATTTTTTTTTAAATTAAGTCCATAAAATTTCACTTCGGAGTGCTTAAATTCTGTAGCCGTGAGTTAAGATCTAAAGATTAATGAAAGAGTTTATCTTCACTAACTAGTCCACAAGAGAATGACTGCTAATTAATTCATCATCAACAAAACTACCCCAAATGAGAACAACCATAGAGAAAACACACAGCTGTACTATTACCTAAAATATTAAGACAGTATGCATAATTGAGTGTTTCCAATCTTGATTGCACAACAGAGTAACCTACATATGTGTGCAGAGGTTGTGGGTGTGAAGATCATGGATGAAAAATTACCAGTGCCTGAGGAGTCCTACCCTCAGAATTTCTGATTTATTGCATTCTGGAGGATCTGGAAACTGGGTATATTGTAAAGCATCCCAAGTATTTTTAATGTGCAGCTCTGATGAATATAATTATTTTTTTCCATTTATCACCAAGAATTTCAATACAGCCTCAGACAAATGAGTAATGGATTCATTGTGGCTGCACCTATAGATTTGCATGAAAAAGCCTCGATGTCATTTTTCCATGTGAAAGAAGTTTTGTTTTATGCTAAAATAAATTCAAGGCAGTTTCCTTAAAACAGATCCCTGAATTGTGGTGGTGAAGGTTCTGTTTGCTTTGTTTCACTTTGTGTTTCATCTGTGGGCAGGATAATTACAGCTGAGTCCCAGCAGCATATGGCAGTGGGCTGGGGAGAAGAAAACCAAATGAGGACAAAAGCACAAATACAAAAATAAACATAAGTCAAGTTTGTGCTGCTGGGTAGTTTTCTTTCATCTTTCTGTGAGGTTAATTAACTGCACAATATGTCTTTGCCACTCTGATGCATCCAAAGCATCCCAGAAGGCTCCTCCTCCACAATCTAAATTATAACGATGCCTGACAGTTGCAGAATTTTTAGTTTAACTAGAGTGTACTGAATCATTCTGGACAATGCAAAAGTGAACCTTAATCATTATCCATATTATAAACTGAACTTCCATTGCAGGATCTTTCTGAGGCTAAGAGTTGGTGCTAACAGATTCCACAACACACATTCTGCACTCTAGCTGTGAGAGGTCCCACCCCAACTATATCAAACCTACCAAATGCCCCCATGAGCTACATTAAAATTGCTTCAAAAGTTTTTACAAGGAGTATTATAAATTTGCTTTTACAATTATTTGCCTATGAACCCTTCATTTCATTATAATTCACCATTATTTATCTGCACTTTTGACAAATTGAGAACAAATTATCTCACAGATTGTTTTCAAATTATGAAGTTACCCTTTATGAACATTTACCTAAGCATTATTTTGTTTCTTTAGATTTTTATCCTTAAGTTTTACATCAAACATTTCTTTTCTAGTCTAAGATATTATCATAGTCTCTTAAGCCCTAGACTTGTGTCTAAGTATCTGATGAATAATAAGACCTTGGTGTCCCAACTCTAAGATTCCAATGAGAGATTGAATTCACAAAGGGATGGTGGACAGACCACGTATAACAATAGAACTCTGAGCTGCAATCCTGCAACAGCCGGCCCAGGGCAGACAGGACTAGTCATGGCCTGCTAGCTACTCTGTTCCTCCTTTCTCTCTGATCAGAACTTGCCTCAAGACTTCCCTTTTTCCACTATAAACCTTATTTCCCCATCTGCCTTTGAGTCTTCTGCCAAATGCCAGTGATAGTGGCTGATTCCCTTGCTATAGCAAGTACTGAGTGAATAGTTTCACTTGTTTTCATTCAACTAGTCTTCCTTTATTTCCAAGCCAACAAGGAAATATTGGAAAGAAGCTGGTGACTGACACCACATCTGACTTCTAATGATGTCTTTCATTCCAGCTTGCATTTAGAGGTCTAGATGATATTATACACCTAATGAAGATGAAGGGAATCAGCAGTTTACATTATAGAGAGTAAAGAATTTAGTAATTCAATGCCATAGCAGTATAGCCCATTCTTATTTACAAAATATTGGTGCATTTTAAAATAATAAAGCTTCACTAATCATTTTTAGAAGCAGACTAATCTGCAAAGAGGTGGTCTTTGTACCAAAGACCACATAAGCCCTGGCCAAAGGTAAGAATCACTTAGGATCATTCAAATCTAATTAGGAGTAGTACTACAAAAAGAAATTGCTGTTAGTCACATGGATGTCAAAATTATTTCTCTTTCTTGAGAAGATAAAAAAAAAAAAACCCTAGAGCTACAATAAGTTATATTAGTGAGCACAATTAAATAAAACTGTATAACATTGATCCCTGATAGCCTTACCTTTATTCACTACCTTTAGCTGTATAGTTTTCTCATTCCTCCACAGACTTCAACAGCATAGTATAGGAAGTCAGCAATTTAAAAATAGTCCTTTTTATTACTGATGCAAAGACAAACCAATGAGGAGAGAAACACAGGTCTCAATTTCAAGTATCCAAAGCTTTCTAATAAAATTCAAGATTATATGTAATCATCCAGATTTCCCAATTGTATAAGTAGTACTCTAGAATTAGGACAGTCTTGACTCACTACAGCATCTTGTATTGTTCTCATTTGATAACTGAAATACTATGACCAGAAACAAACAGAAAAAAATGAGTGTATGTGTATGTGTATGTATGTTTATATGTATGTATGTGTGTGTGTTTGTGCATGCATGTTTATGTGTATGTGTATGTATGTGTATGTGTATGTGTGTATGTATATGTATATGTATGTATGTTTGTATGTGTCCAAAAGAACCATATTGCTATTGTTTCTACATGCCCTTGACCTTAAGTGTTCTCATCACTCACTCTCCCTCTCCCTCTCTCTCTCTCTCTCTCTCTCACACACACACACACACACACACAGAACTATAGGAGATGATGGATATGTGAATTAGCTTGATTGTGGTAATTAGTTCACAATGTATACATATATCAAAACCTCACATTGAATATCTTAAATTACATACAATTTCAGTTTGTCAGTTGTACCTAAATAAAGCTCAGAAAAAGTAAAATAAATTTATTAATAGTATAAATATATGGCAGTAAAATATATGGATAATTTATTTTCATGTATGATAAAATATATATATATTACATTTAATCATTGATAAAACATTAAAAATGAATAGTTATGAATGAGACTGAAATAGCTACAGTCTATAAAATACAGTATTCAAAATGTTACCCTGTAACTCCTAGGCAAAGTTATATCAATTATGCTCAGATGTATTAGCCAGCTGTCAAGATGGACCTCCAGATCCACATATTCTAGAATTTACTTCCAGTTGTATGCCTTTACACATTTTACCAGGGTTGGCCTGTAATACCAATAGAATAAGGCAGAAGTAATGAAGAAATGATGACATGTCACGTCCAAGATTAAGTATAAAAGTCACTTTGCTTCTCTCTCTCATCACTTGTTGTAGGGAAAGCCAGCTGCCATGTCCTGAGCACTACTATGGAGAGGTCCATTTAGCAAGAAACCGAGGCCATGAGAGAGCAGCCTTGGAGGCAGACTGCCAGCCCCAGCCTCTGCAGTACCAGTTGACATTTGACTGCAACCTCATGAAAGGCCCCGAGCTAAATCACCAGCTAACCCACTCCACTCCCAGAATCTTGATGCTCAAAAATTGTATGAGATAACAATGTTTGCTATTTTATGTTGTTTCTTTAGGGCTTTTTAAAATTTTTCAAATTAAATTTTAATGTATTGAATTATTCAATTAATTTATAATAAATATCTAAAATAATTTGGCTGGGCGCGGTGGCTCAAGCCTGTAATCCCAGCACTTTGGGAGGCCGAGGCGGGTGGATCACGAGGTCAAGAGATCGAGACCATCCTGGTCAGCATGGTGAAACCCCGTCTCTACTAAAAATATAAAAAATTAGCTGGGCATGGTGGTGTGTGCCTGTAATCCCAGCTACTCAGGAGGCTGAGGCAGGAGAATTGCCTGAACCCAGGTGGCGGACGTTGCGGTGAGCCGAGATCGCGCCATTGCACTCCAGCCTAGGTAACAAGAGTGAAACTCCGTCTCAAAAAAATAAAAAAATAAAAAATAAAATAAAATAATTTGATTAATATAATTTAATTTTTTAATTTAATTTTATTTTTATTTTTATTTTTAATTTTTATAGGTACATAGTAACTGTATATATTCATGGAGTAGAGGAGATGTTTTGTTACATGCACACAATGTGAAATAATCACATTGTGTAAAATGGAGTATCCATCCCCTTAAGCATTTATCCTTTGTCTTAAACAATTCAATTATACTCTTTTCGTTATTTTTAAATGTACAATTAAATTATTAATGACTATAGTCACCTATTGTGCTATCGAATACTAGTTTTGTAGTAATTTGTTATGTAATTTGGATGACTTTTGTGACAACCCAGGGTGAGGGAGAAGTCAAGCGCTCTTAACTTGACAGTAGTGGGGCTGTTGCACAAACTGTAGGGTTGACTTCATGTTAACAACCAAGACGTGCTTTTCTCATACAAGACTAGAATGTGTTTTCAGATGTAACAGCTCTTTGGGGAGATATTTGAACCTAAATTATCTTCTTTAGGCCAGAGGCTATGGTCCATTAGCATTTAGCAGAAGATCAAGTAATTTTCCTACATTTAAAACTAATTTTTCTCCTTGTTGTTGGTGATGATAGTAGCTTTTCTTTAATTTTTAAGACAAAATTTTAGAAAAACTAGAATTTCCAACACGAGGGCTTCAAAAATGATCCTCTCAGAAAGAGCAGCTACAAAAAGGAGCTGTTTCTAGCTGCAGCAGTTTGAAATTATTAGCTTTTGGAGATAGTAGGTGTTAGATTCAGCAGGGTCCTAATGCCAGGAATATGTTTACATTCAAGTTAAACCAAATATAATTAAAAATTGTTTCTTCAAACTAGAGACCCCTTTGTGTAAGAAAATAAGTGAAATTTCCATTTATGCAAAATTTAAGTTTCTACACTTAAAATTCCCATCTTGACCATGCTAATAAAGATGCTGTATATTGCATCGACATTTTTGCCTTTTGAGTAGCATTATGTATTTATCTTCTGGTTAACTTTCCCATCATTTGTGTTAAATTCTAATGTGAAAATTAAAAGTATATTTCCGTGTGCAAAACAGAGACTATCAATCTAATTTTCATTATGATTACCAAAGTTATCTAAAGCTTTTTAAAAAGAGGAGATATAAATTCGTATAGCCAAAGCAAAACCCCTCCTCCAAACTCACCTCTCTTCCAGCAGCAACTGCTGATACCTCCACTGAAACATGTAAATGTAAATCTTCCTTAATGTCAAGTGTGATGGTGATTTGTCAGCTTCAATCTGACCTGATCCCTTTGCGACACTGACACCCTGATTACTCCCTAGAAAACGTTTGCTCTTTCAGCCACATTGCTGTTGCTTTCTGCAGTTCCTCCTCTTATATTTTTATCTCTTATAAATCAGTCCTCTTAGCTGGTTTCTTTTTTCTTTATAACTCACGAATTGAGTTGCTCCCAGAGTTCTGTCCTCATCTGACATTTCTTTCCAACCCTTATTATATAACTTCATTCCATAATTTTGACTCATTTTTGCTGGTCACCTCCACATTTCTGTCTTCCAGGATACACTAATTATCTCCTGTGCCCTGTCTTCCTCTTCTCACTCAGCAGATTTCTAGGGCTATTGTCTTTGAAGGGATATCTGCTGTACATTTATAACTCAACAACCCACAAGAACTTAAATTCAGCGTATCAAGCACGATCTCATTTTCATATCATGCCTATAGTATCTCCTTATCAGGAGTGGCTTGTTTCAATAAATCGTGATGCTTCTCACCTAGATACTAAATATTGAGGTTTTCTGTTTCTCCTCTCTCTGCACTGTCTGTTATAAGAGCTCATTTAGGCATTCTACTTGTCAGCATTTCCTCATGTTATTCTGATTTTTTGCCACTGCATTTTCCTTACTTTGGAATTCATTATTTCCTGCCAAGATGCCTTTATTAACTTCCTAATTAGAGTCCCTAACTCAAACTATGTGTCATGGTAGGCAGAATAATGGCCCTCCAAAGATCTCCATGACCTATTTCTTGTAACTTGTGGATATGTTGCCTTATATGACAAAAAGACTTTGCCAATGTGATCAAGGTTAAGGACTTTAGAATGAGGAGATTATCCTGGATTTTCTGGGTAGGCTCAATCCAATCCTGTGAGCCCTGTGTTTAAGCAGGAACATTTCCTGGATGCAATCACAAAGAGGCTTAAGAACATAAGAAGGGTCAGGGAGACGAAATTTTGCTGTCATTGAAGATGGAGGAAAGGGTCAGAAGCCAAGGACGGCAGCTGCCATCTAGGAGCTGAGAAAGTCAAGGAAGCAGATTTTTCCATAGAACTTTCAGAAAGAAACACAGTCCGTTGACACCTTGATTTTAGCCCAGTGAGTCCTGTCCATAGGTCAGTCCATCTTCTGACCTATAGAATTAAATAATAAATATAAATAAATGAAATATTTTCATATATAACATATATTAAAATATATATAACATATTTTTAGTATAAAATAATAAATTTGTATATTTTCAGCAAATAAGTTTGTGGTAATTTGTTAGGGCAACATAGAAAACTAATATATCCCTATGAATAATTTGTCACCTCATTATTAGAGGATCTTTCTAAAATGCCAATATGTTCATGAAAATATGTTTATTAATTTTTATGTGTATAACAAATTATCACAACCTTAGCTCATAAAAAAAATTCACAAATTTATTATCTCACAGTTTCCATGGATCAGACACAGCTTAGCTGAGTTTTCTGCTCAAGATATCAACTAGAGTGGTAATCTCATCTCAAGCTCATGTTCCTCTACCAAACTCACTGGTTGTTGTCAGAAATCTGTTCCTTTTCCCTGTAGGATAGAAGCCTTTAGCACCTACAAGATACTAGCAGTTCTCTTCCAGGTTCCCTTCCCACACATGGCAGCTCGTTTCTTCAGGGCCAGCAAGAAAGCAACTGCTATTGTTTCTCCTTTCTGTGACCTCAAGCCCTTCTTGTGAAGAGCTCAACTGATTAGTGCACATCGACCCAGGATGACCTCACTTTTGATTAACAAAGTCTGTTTATAAAGAAATTTAATTACATTTGTAATCCTTCACTTTGCGGTGTAATATAATCATAGGACTGATTTCCCATTGCATTGGTTATAAGCATGTTACAGATTCTACCTACACTCAAGAGGAGGCTCTTACAAGTGTGCGGGTCATTTGATCATCCTAAAATTTGGCCCACTATATATATTATTTAAAAATTCTGCCCCCACTATTTCCTCTCTCACCTCCTTGGTTTTTTACTTCCTGTCCTTCTAGAATGTTCTCCTGGAATGCATTCAACACCCCCACCAACCTTCGAGATGCTGCTTCCAATCCTATGTTTACCTCTGGCACGGCACCACTCAAACTGAACTGACATAGTATATTATTACACTTGGAAATATATTTCTCTAAAAATAGATTTAATACATTATAATACCGTGTGCGTGTGTGTGTGTGTGTGTGTGTGTGCGTGCGCGTGTGTGTGTGTGTAAATCCATTGGATATCTTTAGCTAATATCCCGAGAAAGCTGAGTATAGCTAACTGTGCCCTTCCATTCTGTCAATGTTACAAATGTTTTCAATCAACAAATCTTCTATGTTTCTGCCTGAGGTGACTGTGCTCTTCCCCGTGTGTTGTGGCCATTAATTTTATGCTTTGGGAAGTGGTTTTGATCCATAATTGCTTACAAAAGTTGTACAAATAATAGGGTTAGACCTGTCAAAAAGTATCAGGGAAAGACAGTCATGATGAATATTAACATGCAAATTTTCTGTAGGAAATTGTAGTGCAAGATAAAGAATAAAAATCATCAGACAATTAGGTAGTGACAGAAGCCATTTAATATTGTGGCAGTCATTGCACATATCATTGTGTGAATTGGATGGAACATATCTGGAGGACCTTGATCCTAGGAACTGAGGCCTGTCTCAACCACAGGGGTGTTTTGAACACACTAAAGAAGCCTGATAGACCTGTACCCCAAATTTACTTTGAATGTCAAGAATGATGTCACATACACCAAGAGGGTGCAAAAATGTTTGTTACTCACATAATGAATTTTCAGGGAATGAGTAAAGTAAGCCTCCCTCACTAGTCTGAAATGTCTTGAGGGAGTATGGGAAGTAGACTGGCTTGGAATTTTATTGTAATTTGGAGGCAGGGTGAGGGTGCGGAGTCCCACATGCAGTTAAGGACTTGTGTGGTTTAGACTTCCTACCAGTACCAGAACAGGGAGAATCTCAGCTTTTCTTCCCCTGGTGTAGAGAGGAAAATGAAGGCATAAAACTTAAAAACTGTTAGTTTCAAACAAAAAAAAAAAAAGAGAGAGAGAGAGATTATTTATTACAAAGAGGTTTGAGAGATTTGATAAAGATTGCCAACATATGGTCTTGGGAACGCATTTGCATATGAACATAATGACTTCACAGCTGAATTATTCCATGCACCATATCCAGGTTTGTAGTGCCTACCCAACTCCCAGGGGCATGCAGGAACACAAGTAATGGACTGGTGAACATCCAGATATAGCAGCATTAGATTTTGAACAACCTGAGGACAGGAAGCATATTTTACATGTCTTCGTATTCCCAGGCTTGAACACGGAACTAGTATATAGTAATGTTCGACAAATGAATCTATTCACTCTAATATACTTTTTAAATTTTATTTTAAAATCATGTAGAAACAGTGTGGTAGCAGATATAATAATTCATCCTTTGGGCAATTAGATAAAACATGTACTACTTTAATCAGGATTACACACACCAGGATGATTGGTTGTCATTTTAAATACTCTTACCTGGAATTCTCATTCCAGATGCAGCTCCTACAAAAGCTTAAATTATATGTATTTATCATGTGCATAATAGGATATGAATTGACATAGGGATCCCATTGTTAAAATAAGTAGTGTCTCAGATATGTGGATTGACTAGAAATGCTGTGAAGTCCCTTGGCCCTGGCATGAGCATGGTCTAAGAATCAAACAAGACAAGTAGTCCATCTCCTTGGGAGTGATGCTTACAGCTTAGGGCTTTGTTCAGGCTTCTGCTTAGAAATATACAGAGAAGCTTGAACCCTAGGGCTTTTGAATGCAACCCCAAATGGCCAAAGCCCATGAGCCAAGCTCTCTGGTCTCGGGGTAATCTTATTCTCTCACCACAGTTGTATCAGTTGCCAAGGGTGTCATTATATTTTTTTTAATGTTGGGAGATAATATTCTAGAATTTGTTTGTATCAGCCTCTTTTTTAAATTAATTTATATATATATGTGTGTGTGTGTATATATATATATATATATATATATACACACACACACATATATATATACACACACACACACACACACACACATATATATATATATATATATATATGTTATCGTACTTTAGCTTCTGGGGTACATGTGAAGAACATGTAGCCTCTTACAAGAGTTGTTAAATGTGCTGAGAGCTGAGACCTCAGAGAACTTACAAGAACAACATGCATGGTTATTTTTTTTTTTGCCTGTTCTCTAATATATGGTTTTACATATGCAGAATTGGGTGTGCAGAATTGGGTCTGTCTTTATCTGGACATCTTCTTAGAAGGACACCAGTCACACTGGATTAGGGGCCACATTACTCTGGTATGACCTCATCTTAATTATATCCACAATGTAATTAAAAATAAAGTCACATTCCAAGGTACTGGGAGATAGAACTTCAACATATGTATTTTAATGTACAATCAAGTGGTGAGGTTGTGTAGGAAGTCTACAGCCATCACCTGCCTCCATTCATCAAAAGCTACTGATATCTGCAGCAAGAAATATAATCAATGTAAACCACCAAGCTGGTTTAGATAGGTTCACAACAATCCTATCTCTAAAGTATATTAGTTTATCATAATAAACAGAAAGATTCTTTCTTTAAGATTTCTTCAGACTCATAATTAGGCAATATTTCATGTGGAGGGTCTTAGTAGTTTTCCCAGGGATGCCATAACCAAGTGTCACAAACCACATGGCTTAAAACAACAGAAATGTATTTTCTTACACTTTGGGAGGCTACAACCCTGAAATCAAGGTATTGGCAGGGATACACTCCTTCTGAAACTTGTAAGGGAGAGTTCTTCTTGCCTCTTCCTAGACCCTGGTAGTTTCTGGAAGCCTTTGGCATTTCTTGTCTTGTACATGTGGCACTTCGATGTCCTCCTCAGAGATTGTCACATGTAATTTTCCCCATGGGTCTCTGTCTTTATCTGGCCATGTTGTTAGAAGGACACCAGTCACATTGGATTAGAGGCCCACATTACTCCAGTATGACCTTATCTTAACTAATTATATCCACAATGCAGTTAAAAATAAAGCCACATTGCGGGGTACTGAGGCAGAGGACTTCCACATATTTTGGAGAGGAAGATACAATTCAACCCAGAATAGGGTCTATTTATTAACTTGCACATATGAAACAAAAAGATAGTTGATGTTTAATTATTCTTTCAAGAGATACTCATTTAGTTTCTCTTGTGTAATAAATACTAAAATTTCAGCCCTTGTTGTCAGTCTAATCCTGGGGCAAAAACAAGTAGATGTTGTGAAGCCACTGTTCCAATGGCAGGTTAGGCCTCATTATGGAGAAGCATGGAATTTGAGAGAGGAAAATAATTATAACACGTTATGTTACCATTCTATTGAAAATTTTAAAAACAAACACACACATTTGCTCTAAATTCTAAAACGTTATAAGCTCCCATTAGGAACTTTCATTTCTTTGAAAAAAAAGTAAAATTGTTAAACATCTTCTCATAGAAAATAAAGCTAATAGCATGACAAGATGATTCAGCAACTGAGAAAACAGTTTAGGATTCAGAAAACCAGCATCCATGTATCAGCTTCCACATTTCTTGTGTTATAGGAAATTATTAGTGTCGTCAGCCTCAAAGCAGAAAATTTGACAATAGCGTTTTTATTTTTACCAACAGAAGAAATCATGTTTCAATCCCTTCACTAACAAAGCATTTTTGCTTTGAAATATAATGTTTAATGTTTCTGTAGCCCCTTCATTATACACTTCACATCAGAAAGAAGAGCATATCTCTTTCCTCTAGAAACAAAAACAACGACAAATCTCAATTTTGTGTCTCAGTAGCACAGAAGTAGGTCCAGAAAAGGATTCAGAAAAGCTCTTAACACCAGACTCATGCCAGGAGTTACACATGTACAGCAGCCTCCTTAGACACAGAAACTTTGCAGCTCACCCACCTGGCCCTCAACTGGTGAGCAGGCCTGGCTGTCATCCCACAAGGATCCCGTGTTCTCTGTAACACCCTCCCACTGGTCTCTGAAGCTCACACTCTTTATCTCTCTGCTTCTGTCCCACCCTTCGAGATTCCTCCTCTTCTCTCAGCCTCTTTTTATCTTCTCTGATGCTGAAAAGGACTTCAGATGCTTGTACTGGAGAAATTTCTTCTGTGCATTGTGCTAAAACGTCTGTCTCTCTGTCCTGAATGACATTTGGGGGCAAAAAGCCTTCTCCTCCCTTAGTGTTTCTAACCTGGAAAGTGCCTGGTGCCAGAATTAGAAATGGCACATGCCTTGCCCCAGCTACAGGGCAGGGTGGGAGAAAAAAAATAGCCTTCCATATATACATTTTGGGGAATTTAATGTCATTAATCTTAGGCAGGAGGACATAAAAGAGATTCTGACCATGTGCATTTACACTGTAACATACTCTTAAACGTGTCACAAGAAAAGGTAGTGTGAAAGAGAAAGAAACAGGAAGGAAGGAAGGAAGAAAGGAAGGAAAGGAGGGAGGGAGGGAAAGAGAGGGAGGGAGGAAAAGAGAGAAAGAGAAAGAAAAGAAAGAAAGAGAGAAAGAGAGAGAGAAAGAAAGAAAGAAAGGAAAGAAAGAAAGAAAGAAAGAAAGAAAGAAAGAAAGAAAGAAAGAAAGAAAGAAAGAAAGAGAAAGGGAGAAAGGAAGGAAGGAAGAAAGGAAGGAAAGGAGGGAGGGAGGGAAAGAGAGAAAGAGAAAGAAAAGAAAGAAAGAGAGAGAAAAAGAAAGAAAGAAAGAAAAAAGAAAGAAAGAAGAAAAGAAAAAAGAAAGAAAAAAGAAAGTAGAAAGAAAGAAAGAAAGAAAGAAAGAAAGAAAGAAAGAAAGAAAGAAAGAAAGAAAAAGAAAGGGAGAAAGGAAGGAAGGAAGGGAAAGAAAGAGAGAGAAAAGGAGCAAGACAGAGAGAGAAAAGAGAAAGGGGAAAGGGAGGATGACAGGAAGAGAAAAGAAGGAAGAAAGAAAGGTACAGAAAATTAAAATTATCCCTTCAGAATGTAACAAAAAGGTTGTTACTTGTTTTGATATTGTGAAGGATGAAATGATGAACAGAAATTTACTCTATGAAGTTAAGGGTTAAACTTGAAAGAATAATGATGATAATGATAATCTTTTCCCTTTGAACCATTCATGAAAAAATTAATATGTATTATTTTTAAAAGATAGTAATAGATTGGGTATATTATGTTTATTCTCAGGTAACACAAACAAAATCCTTAAGTTAATATTTTTTTCAATTCTGTAAGTGTCTTCTAATACTCGAAATGTCTTCACAACATTCTAAATACCTTCTAATTCTAAGAGGCATAAAAAATAGATATAAATCCAATTCTCTCTCGTCCTCTTACCTTAAATGACATTTTTTTTTTTCAGAATGACCATAATTTGATAATAAAGTACATGGTACTCACACTTGGGGTGTTTTGTACAGCAAATTTTAAATGTGTGAAAGAACTCTAACATATGATTATAAAACAAGTTCTCCCAGTGAATGTAAACTGATAGAGAGTTGCCCCACACAGATGGTGCTTGGATGAAGGCATTTGTCTCCTAGAAGAAGCCTTGCATAGTAAAGCTCTAAATTCCTGCTGGACAAAATATGCAAACCACAGAACCAAAGAGTGCAGTGATCATATTGACTTAGGTTTTCATCATTAAAAATACCAGTTGAATTGTATCGCTCCAAATACGATACTGTAGTGCCACATATGGAGTCAGCAACCATTCTTCCAAAACTAAAATGCATTTTTTTTTAATTTTAAACAAGAAGTTTATTTAAACAACAAGATGCTTGACTTGAAGGGAAAACTATCTATGATTTTTTTTGTTTGTTTTAGAGTAATTTATCCCTACTTAAAGACAGATTGCGCTACATGTAACAGCTACGTACAAAAAAGTTATAAAATTGTCCTTGGTTTTACAATGATAAATGAAAAACATTAAAAGCCTCCAATCAAACAAGGTATGCAAAGATTTTTATGTTGTTTTTTTGTTAAAATAGTGAGAGCAAAATAACTTACTGGAATATAAAGAGAAGAGCTGAATTAGAATGCCACTAATGGAGAAAGGGGGTATTTTCACAGAATCAGTATTTTTCCCCATCCCGTCTCCACTTGATGTCAATCAAAACATATCATTGGCTGATAAAAAACAAACAAACAAAAAAATCAATATGCTTGTGCACATATACCAGTTACTTTATGTACAATAAAGGAATGGGGAAGGGGAAAATGAAAGAATAGAGAAAACTATACTGTAGTAGTCAGGATGTGGTGGAACCAAATTGCAGTTTTCTAATTGAGAATGTAATCTTGGTCTTTAAAGAACAGAGTTCTGAAGTAAAGAAGCAGGGTTCCCTTTTCAGTAGACACCTCCCGTGTGCTGTTGGAACACATCAATTGTATCTTCACCCTCCATTTCCAACTGTGCAGGTGTGTCTGTTTCATTGATTGGTTGCCCGTCAAATCGGAATCTGATCTGCCTCATTGACAATCCCTGTCGTTCACAATAGGCTTTCATTAGTTTACTAAGTGGTGTATGCCTCTTAATCTTAAACTGCACCACAGAACCATCCTGCCCCGCCACTTGCAAATTAATATGGTCATTGTTCTCAGTCTTGACTCCTTTCTTGGGCTTTTCGTCGGCCAAGGCGAGTGCCGGAGTCTCCTCAGCTGCCACTTCACAAAAGAGGTACCAGGTCCACACCAAACGAGCCATAAAATGCATTTTTTATTTCAATGTGAGTGTGGTAGGCAAAATAGTGTCCACCCCACCCCCCCAGCAGATGTCAATCCACAGAACCTGTGGATATGTTACTTTATATGGCAAAAGGGACTTTACAGTTTCAATTAAATTAAAGACCTTGAGATAAGGAGATTTTACTGGATTATGTGAGCAGTCATAATGTAATCTTAAAAGTCCTTCTATGAAGGAGGCAAGAGAGTTGGGTCAGAGAAGGAGAAGGAACACAGAAGCAGAGGAATTTGGCTTCTTCTAGAGAATAGAGAGGGCAAAGAATGGATGCTCTCTGCACCCTCTAGAAGGAACTCAGCCTCTGACTTCAACCTCATAGGATCTATTTTAAATTTCTGACCTGCAGACTCTAAGATAATAAATTTGTGTTGTTTTAATCCACTAAATCTGTGGGGATTTGTTACAGCAGCATTAATGCAGTGGGTCATATTAGTTGGTAGAAGATAATCAATAAAGCACAATATTGAAGAGCTTAGGCTCTAAATGCAGACAGACCTGTTAAACAATGCTGCTCCGACTCTTGTGTAATACTGGGCTGATAATTAACCTCATGAATACTAAATGTTTCTTTTTGGAGGATGAATATTAAAAATAGGGTTTTTATAATGATCAAAGGTGATATTTGCAAAGCACTTCAAAAGGTGTCTATAAAATGATTTGGGAAGGATTCTCTCTTTTTGTATTGTTTGGAATAGTTTCAGAAGGAACGGTACCAGTTCCTCTTTGTACGTCTGGTAGAATTCAGCTGTGAATCCGTCTGGACCTGGACATTTTTTGGTTGGGAGGCTATTCATTGTGGCCTCAACTTCAGCCCTTGTTATTGGTCTGTTCCAGGTTTCAACTTCTTCCTGGTTTAGGCTTGGAGGGGTGGGTGCAAGTGTCCAGGAATTTATCCATTTCTTCCAGGTTTACTGGTTTGTGTGCATAGAGTTGTTGGTAGTAATCTCTGATTGTAATTTGTATTTCTGTGGAGTCAGGCAGAAACTGGACCCCCTCCCTGACACCTTACACTAAAATTAACTCCAGATGGATTAAAGACTTAAACATAAGACCTAACACCATAAAAACCCTAGAAGAAAACCTAGGCAAAACCATTCAGGACATAGGCATAGGCAAGGACTTCATGACTAAAACACCAAAAGCATTGGCAACAAAAGCCAAAATAGGCAAATGGGACCTAATTAAACTCCAGAGCTTCTGCACAGCAAAAGAAACAATCATTAGAGTAAACCGGCAACCAACAGAATGGGAAAAAATTTTTGCAATCTACCCATCTGACAAAGGGCTAATATCCAGAATCTACAAAGAACTGAAACAAATTTACAAGATAAAAACAAACAAACCCATGCAAAAGTGTGCAAAGGATATGAACAGACACTTTCAAAAGAAGACATATATGAGGCCAACAAACATATGAAAAAATGCTCATCATCACAGATTATTAGAGAAATGAAAATTAAAACCACACTGAGGTACCACCACATGCCAGTTAGAATGGTAATCATTAAAAAACCTGTAGACAACAGATGCTGGAGAGGATGTGGAGTAATAGGAACACTTTTACACTGTTAGTGGGAGTGTAAACTAGTGCAACCATTGTGGAAGACAGTGTGGTGATTCCTCAAGGACCTAGAAATAGAAATTCCATTTGACCCAGCAATCCCATTACTGTGTATGTATCCAAAGGATTATAAATCATTCTATTATAAAGACACATGCACACGTATGTTCATATCGGCACTGTTTACAATATCAAAGACCTGGAACTAACCCAAATGTCCATCGACGATAGACTGGACAAGGGATATGTGGCATATATACACCATAGAATACAATGCAGCCATAAAAAATGATGAGTTTGTGTCCTTTGTAGGGACATGGATGAATCTGGAAACCATCATTCTCATCAAACTGACACAAGAACAGAAAATTAAACACCACATGTTCTCACTCATAGGCAGGTGTTGAACAATGAGAGCACATGGACACAAGGAGGGGAGCATCACACACTGGGGTCTGTTGAGGGTGGCCAAGGGAGGGACAGTGGGGGGGTGGGGAAGTCGCGGAGGGATAACATGGGAGAAATGCCAGATGTAGGTGATGGGGGGATGGAGGCAGCAAACCACATTGCCATGTGTGTACATATGCAACAATCCTGCAGGATCTGCACATGTACCCCAGAACCTAAAGTACAATTTAAAAAAAAAGGTGTCTATTTCTTGTTACAAATATTAGCCACTATTATTACATATTAGCACATATCTTTACCAAAAACTCAAAAGTGTTTTTGCTATAATATTATCAGAGGAACACTAGAACCACCCTGCCTTAGGTAGATAATATCCCCTCATGTCTGCCAGGAAAATGAAACTTGGACAGTTGAATTGAGCAGTTATCTGGAGCCACGCTCAGAATTTTATGGTTGAATATGAAGCCGAATATAGAAGTGCTGAATCTGGGAAATATGATCCATCTATAACTTCACAAAATGGAAGAAAGAACAGAAGATTAGATTGTAACTTGGATCACATTTTTAAAAAATATTCTCTTTTGGAAACAAAAGCATAATCAGGCAATTTGCAGTCAGCTTTCTAATATAGATACCAAATCATACTCTTGGAAAACGTGAAAGTAATTGACTTTTTATTTATTTTTAAATACCTGGGGGTCATAACTTTAGCCTACCTTATAAAACAAATGTGGCTTTTTATTTTCACATCAGGGTATTTTTAAAAGGTTAGTGTGGAGTGGCTATAAATATATGAAGATTTCAACAGCTAAGACAAACATCTCAGTAAATAACTTAATTGAGCTGTGAATATTTAGTGATTGAAATCCGATTACTTTGTGGCTTAATTTGTGTACTGCTTGACTGCTCTGCAGTTTCAGGCAATTTAACAATGTAGACAGCACATGAAGATGGAATGTTAAATAGTGACTGAGGCTCTCAAAGTAAAAACGTCTGAGTTGTGTTCATTTTTCTAAGTATGCCATTGGGTGAGATGCAGCATGGATTCAAAGATTCCAAATGGGCAGAATATATAAAAGTCACCGAAAGCACAGATTCTTTCCCCCCACATCTTTGGATAATTAGTTTTACTCTCTTGTTGAATTTTGATGCTCATTTGTCTCATAAAGATTAATAGCATAACATGAAAAATCACCTTCACCTCTGTAAAATATAGTTCTCTCTAAGATAGTAATTGACTAAGGCCAGTGAGTTCTTGCGATGGACTTTTGCTTTTAGAAGACATTTAGGAAGAAGCCCTTCTGATGGATGATTTTGGTATTCTAAAATCCAACTAATGAATTTCTGATATTTTGCAAAGCTGCATACTTAGAGACACTGAGCTTTAAGAGATTCATAATAAGCTATGTCAATAGAGAGAGCAAATTTGGACATTGCATGCTGAACAAACTGTTTTCCTTGGTATATCTTTTTATATGCGCATTGCAGATTGGTGCTTATACAGGGATTCTCCAGAGAAACAGAAGCAATAGGATGTTTATATGTGTTTGTGTGTGTATAAAATGTGTTATATGTAAGGAACAGGCTCACATGATTAGGGAAGCCAGAAAGTCCGAAGGTCTGCAGTGTGAGTTGGCAAGCTTGAGGCTCAGAAAATCAATGGGTTAGTTTCAGTCCACAGGTTAGCAGGCCCAAGGCCCAGGAAGAATTGATGTTAAGTCTAAATGCAGGAAAAAGCTGATGTCCCAGCTCAAAGGTTGTCCAGCAGGAAGAATTCTCTCCTACCTGGGAAAGGTCAGCCTTCTGGTTCTAGTCAAGCCTTCAGCTTATTGGATGAAGCCTACCCAACATTAAGGAGGGCAGTCTGTGTTACTCAGTCCTCCAATTCAAATATAAATCTTATCCAAAACACCCTCACAGACACACCCAGAATCATGTGTGGCCAATTATCTGGGCACTCCGTGGACCAGTCAAGCTGACACATAAAATTTACCAACACATTGCTTCTGTTGTCAGTTCCTTTTATCCCACCTTCAAAATAAAGCTGTAAGTTCTATTCATGTCCACTCCTAGCACTCAGTCCCGGACTAACACAGCAGTCTCAATTTTTCTACATTGATATCACCCCTCCCCCTTCCATTCTTCTCACAGGAATCAGATGTCTTCTTTAGAAACTGGTCCTGTTATTATCTTCTCAAAACCTGTTAATGTCTTCTTAGTTAAGAAAAAAATTACCTGCCGTGGTGTCTCATGCCTGTAATCCCAGAATTTTGGGAGGCCAAGGTGGGAGAATCACTTGGACTCAGGAGTTGGAGACTAGTCTTGGGAAATACATAGTGAGACCTCACCTCTACCAAAAATCAAAGAAAGTGGCTGGGTGTGGTTGTGTATGCCTGTAGTCCCAGCTACTTGGAGGCTGAGGCAGGAGGATCACTTGAGTCCATGATGTCCAGGTTGCAGTGAGCTGTGATCATGCCACTGCACTCCAACCTGGACAAAAGGGTAAGACCTTATCTCAAAATATGAAAAACTTGAAAATCCTCCCTGTGGCTCTCAGGTTCCTGTTCTGACTGCTGCCCACCTCTGCAGGTTTTTCTCATCTTTATTTACATAAATATATCAACATTTTATTATTTCAACATATAATCAACATAGTGATAGGAATAAGATGCTTTACCTCCCTTTTGCCATACTGTCTTCAAAACAAGCTGGATCAGCATTTCTTGATTTGGACTGGCCACATGCTGAGTACTCAAAGCCATATGTGGCATTAGTGTTGGTCAGGGCAGTTGTAGAGAATTGATTAGTTACTGTCAATGGAAATATCGTATCAGGAGAAACATAGGTCATTTAACACAGGGGTCCTCAAACCCCAGCAAGTGGTCCATGGCCTGTTAAGAACCTGGTTACACAGCAGGAAGTAAGACGCAGGCAAAGCTTCATCTGTATTTACAGCCACCCTCATTGCTCACATTATCACCTGAGCTCTGCCTCCTGTCAGAACAGTGGAAGCATTAGATTCTCATAGGAGAACAAACCCTAGTGTGAACCATGTGTGTGCAAGATCTAGTTTGCACGTTCCTTATAAGAATTTAATTCTTGATGATCTGTATCCCATCACCCATAGATGAGACCAACTAGTCGAAAGAAACAAGCTCAGGGCTCCCACTGATTCTACACTATGGTGAGTTGTATAATTATTTCATTATAGATTACTATTTCATTATAGATGTAATAATAATAGGAATAAAGTGCACAATAAGTGTAATGCACTCGAACCATCCTGAAACCATCCTCCCTCACCGGTCTGTGGAAAAATTGTCTTTCACAAAACTGGTCCCTGGTACCAAAAATGTTGGGGACTGCTGATATAATACATTATTTCCTCACAAACAAAAAAGCATTTTTTCTATAGTAAAAAAACAATACCGGAGAAGTAAAATATTTTCTCCAAATGAATAAGTAGTCATTTCTAAGCTAAATTATTTTATGCCAATATAAATTATAATTACCCATCTAATAAATTATGATACCTTAGATTTAATTTTTGTTCCTTTTCTTAGTATTATCGTTTCACTTTTATAGTGATTATATATTAATGTTGTGACATATTAGGATGTTTCAATATAATCATAGTAAATGTTTTCTTACCAAAAATGAAGTATTTCATAAAACCATTTTTGACATTTACAATTAAATTAATGCAACAGTAAACCCAATAGCATGTTCGTAATTACTGTGATAAATGTGGTGTAATTGTTAGAGCTACTAACATCTATCCTTGATACATTGTAATATTGCTATTAAGGAGACAAAATATATTTTAAATACTTTCTAATTTTTAATTTCAATAGTGTTAAAAGACTGAAACTACTAAAATTGATTGTAATGTGAGCAAAACTACACTCCATTAGTTCTGCCCTGAATTAACTTTTTTCCACTTGATTATACTTTTTCAGCTTTTATATCACTGAGAACAAAGCAATTGTTCAGTCAGGAAAGACCATTTAAGTTTGGTGGTTTCAGATAGTCATTTGTACCTACTAAATACAATTCTGAGTGTCTGTGTATAAATTGCAGTGATCATTTAGCAGCAGATTTGTGGGTCATCTATGCCCATAGTAGAAAAAGCTCTTCGAATTAATCAATGCTCACAAACACAGCCAAAAATAGAAGTTTAAACATAACTTCACTTAAACCATCTACATCTTAAACATAAAATTAACATGAATCATTACACCCTGAAGTAAGAAGTTGTCATTCCTATCCAAGAACCTTAAAGGTTGTCTATAAAATAGAAACATTGGGCATTCCAAAATCTTCAAAACAATGGTTCTTCCTAGTCTGTAGATGATGCCATGATTATCCAAATAAATATAGCAAGCTCTATTTAGTTTCACCCTGGAATTAAGCTTAATATTTCAACATTTCCCATTACTCTTTCATTAGGAACAACCAACCACAAGGAGTGGAAGAGTTACCTTTGTCAATGAAGTAGGCATTCAGGGTATAAATGAGATACACATTGGTAAATTATTAGAAAAGAACCAGGTGATAAGGGTTTGAAAAACCTTGCTTGCTCCTTTCTAACATGGTTTAGCTCCAGCCTGAATAGGTTATTTCCTGAGTTCTTGATGAAAGCAAGATTATATCAATCTGTGATTCAGATATAGCTCCATGTTTGAAGGAGAGACTTGTTTTCTAACAGCCACCTGAAACTCTAAGCTAACTTGCTTCTCTCTGATATAAATACGGAATTCTACAAAATCATCTGTCTCCCCTGGAATGTATCCTAGGTACAGTTTCATTGTCACTCTTCCAGCTCCTTCTGATTTGATACTAGTATCTTTCCAAGCTTCTGTTTAGTCTCTTCAATCTTCAGACATTGTTTCCAGACATTTCCCTCATTTCTGCCTCCTGTCTTAATTCACACTTCCTTCCCAGGAATTATCTTAGCCGTACACTTTCTGCTTATAATCATTCTGTCTTACTTCAATAAGTTTTTGTGACATTATAAAAATAACATTCCTAAGATCAATATGTTCATCTAGATATAGATGAAGAAATCTGTTAACTTGTTAAAATAGGTATTTTGGTTTTCTTCAAATTGTGCAGCAGAAACAGCATTCCACTGCCTATAAAGCAGCACTTCTCAAACATGAATGTGTAGAGAACATGTTTCTTTTTCACTCATCATAAGGTTCATGGCTGACTCTTCATGACAAAAGGCAGTTGTTCATATCATGGGAGACTTCAAAAATGAAGACAGAAAGACCCAGGGGAAACCATGTATTGTTATGGACAGTCATGCAGAAGTATGACTGGAGGACAAAAGGGTATGATCTCACGGTAAGAAATTGAAGGGAACTTGACAAGGTTTGTTTGTCCAGATTCTTCTTGGTGTTTCTGTGTGACATGCCTTTCCCTGGGTTTTAGGACAGGACACCTTTCAAATGAGGGTACTCAGAGGAGAAGCAGGACAATAGATGGGAGAGGATCCCTAGGTTTTATGACCTGCCTCAGGGGATAACAGAGAAGGAACAGTGAGAGTGGTCTTCCTGCTTCTGCTGGTTCCTCAAATGCCAAAGAGCCCATTCTGGGGTAGCATTTTCTGCACCACATCAGACACACATATAAATCACATGCTGGGGCCCAAAGCCCACCTCAAAGGCTCTAATTTAAATGACTTGTAGGGGAGGGACAGCAGGGGGTGGGGAGTTGGGGAGAGATAGCATGAGGAGAAATGCCAGATACAGGTGATGAGGAGGAAGGCAGCAAATCACACTGCCATGTGTGTACCTATGCAACAATCCTGCATGTTCTTCACATGTACCCCAAAACCTAAAATGCAATAAAATAAATAAATAAATAAATAAATAAATAAATGACTTGAAGCCCAGTCATCTGTATTTTTAAAAGTGATTCTGATGTATAATCAAGGATAAAAATCT
Source organism: Cebus imitator (assembly GCF_001604975.1). Lineage (NCBI taxonomy): Eukaryota > Metazoa > Chordata > Mammalia > Primates > Cebidae > Cebus > Cebus imitator. Next base: position 909,230 of record NW_016107327.1, on the reverse strand, counting down.
GTTCTAATGTATTAGATTATAGAACTCTGGGTAAACAGAGCTGCCCTGATTAAGGAAATTACTACCAGCTCAGGTTCAGTAGAGACGAAGAAAATACTGAGAACAGAGGCTGTGAGATGGACTTGTGTGAGAAGAGGAAGCAAAAAATCAGGGAAGCTGGAAACCAGGGAACGAAGTAGACTGTCAATGTTAAAAGAATTTAGAGGCCGCTTGTGAACATCTTATACTTGGCACTAAGGACAGAATTAGTAACAGATGTTAAGGATTTACCCAATGGCTTAAACTGGGAGCAGAGTGTAAACTCAGATAATGAGTCAGACCAAAATCAAATAAAAATGTATTTTTTTCATATGTTTTTTTTTTCTCTTATGATCTTTGTTGCTTTAAAGTCTAATTTATCAGAGATTTTT
>NW_016107327.1:899527-908719 GCF_001604975.1 Cebus imitator | reverse complement strand
TTCCCTAGCCCTCTCTACCATCTAACTCTTCCTCTTCCCTCCACAGCCCAGGCAGCATGGTTAAGAAATATTGTTTTATTTTTGATACGTTTTTGCCTCCAGGTGCTCACTTGTCCACTCAGTGTGGTCAGCTTTCCATTACAAGACTCCGAAGCCACTCTCACCAGGTTTGTCTGTGACCTCTTTATTGAGATATTGCATGGGCCTCTTTCAGTAATCTTATGGGGACTGTCAAGCAGATTTTGACAGAGTTGATTGCTCTCTTGAATTCCTCTCTTCCTTTGGCTTCTATGACATATTACCCTACTGGTTATCCTCCTATATCCTGGAAAAATCTTATTTTTTTACCTTAGTGTTCTCTTACTTTTCTCAGGATCGGTCTTGAGCCCACTTCACATTCCACACTATACCCAGGTGTTTTTATCAACTCCTATACATAATAGTGGTTCAACTATTCTCAGAAGACTGATGATGCACACGTCTTTCTCTCCTATACAGACACCTCCTCCAAGCTCTAGAACTTGCATGTTCTCTCATATTTTTCATGGACATATTTACACTCAATATGTTCAACATTGAATTCATGATCTTTCACCAAATTCTTCCCTTAGTCACTAAAGTAATAATTAATAAATCATTCTTAATGTTATGTCTCCCTCTCTCCCCTATGCAAAATACATAATCTTCCTCCAAAAGGTATGGCCTAAGGACCAGAAGCTTTGACATCATCTGGGAGCTTGTTAGAAATGCAGAATCTCAGGCCTGACTCCAGACCTACTGACTCAGAATCTGCAGATTTCAACATCTTCTGGGCATTCATACATGCAGTAAAGTATAAATGCTGCTCTGAAATTCACACCTTAAAAATGCCTCAAATTCAACTCCCCCTCTTTATCTCTACTGTAACTATCATAAGCCGAGTCGTGGGTTCTCAAAACTTGTTGCATATTACAATCCCTTGAATTTTTTTCATAAATACCAGTGCCCCTATAGATTCTGATTTAATTCATCCAGAGTGGAGCCTGGGAATCAGTAATTTTAAAAAGATCCCCAAGATGTTTCACTATGTCGCCAGAACCAAGAACCATTCATCTACACCAAAATCACCCTTTCACTACACCATTATAATAGTCCTTAAACTAGTTTCTCCATCTTCAGTCATTCCAATCCTTCTTATTTCCAATAGACTGATCTTTCCTAAAATCTGTATGTAAGAACTTTCACTGGCTAATGTTGGCTCCCACACTGAGTCCACACAGTTTAACATCTGCCCCCTACCTATTTATCCAAGGCCATTTCTTGCCATAGTCTCTCTTCCACTTGTACTCTTCTGTGTCACAGTCAACTGAGTTATTGTAGTTCATCAAACGGACCATGGGGTTTTGTGCCTTTGTCTTTGCTTTTAATGCTCCGTCTCAATGCAATGGCCTTCTTGGTTCTGATACTGAAGATCTACTCTTTGCATATTCAATTTAAGTATCACCTTCTGTGTTGTGCCTGTCCAGACCTTACCCTTACCTCCCCCTATGGTAGACCTGATCACTCCATCTCTTTGCTATTTTTACACTTAGTGAATATCTACAATACCGCATTACAGTTATATTCTAATTATTTGTTTTTATGCCTGCCTCTTTCTGTCAGTTTGCAAATTAGGAGCAAGAAGTATGTTATTTCTTTCTGCAGCTCCAAAGCCTCGGAGACCGTAAGTACATATGGAATTCATACATAAAGGAATAAAGTAAAATTCATACATGTTTTTCTTAAACTTGATTAAAATGATATATTCTATAATGTAGAAGATATGCCTTTACCACATAGTGTGATAATATCTAATTATCCAAATTTTCATCAGACTGGCTGAAGTTTTACCTTAAGATAATTAGTTTCCTGCCTGACTGTAAGATTGAAGAATTATCCCATTAATCATGTGTCACTAGGATGACATTTCGCTATCACTTCTTGATTGTGGGGTATTAACAGAGGACAGGAGCTAAAGTAGACCCCTTGGGAGTTAGGCAATACCTAGTTCACATACCACTTCTATTTGTTATGTGGGCAACTTTCAGCAAATTTCTAAACCTCACTGTTCTCATCGATAGTGGAAAGACTTTTATCCACAGAAACAGAAAGTAAAATGAACTATTTTGACGTTGTTTTTAATTTTGATAGTAAAAAAATTTTAGTTTTTTCAACTAACCTTCTAAGAAATGTGTCTGCTGTGACTTTCTTACCTAAAGAAGACACCACTAGTTAGTTTATGGAAGCTCTCAAAGATGGAGCTTGGAGGACTTAGAAAACTAATCTATATTAAAAGGAGTAACTAATGTAACGTAGCATTTTGTTACACTTATTTACCAACTATTTACTGAGTACTTTCTTCATATTAGACACTGTGGAAGATATTAAATTAGTCCTTGCCATTAAAAACATTAATATATGTGGATAATAAAGCATGCATTCACTCTTGGGTGCAACGTACACTATTTCGGTGATGGATACGCTAAAAACCCAGACATCACCACTATGAAATATATCCATGTAACAGCTACACTCATACCCATAAGTCTATAAAAATAAAAAAGTCAGTGCATACAATAGTTATACATCCTACTTAATACTTTATGCCAGATGATGCCTATATTGTATTACTCTCATATCCATTCTAGAAAGCATCCATGACTAAACTCTTTGTCCTGTAGATTTTTCATAATTTGAAGAGTGAAGTTTCATAATCTGCTCATGGTGCCCAGCTAACAGGTGAGAGAAGTGGGGTTCAAGCCAGGTGTTGCCAAACTCCCAAGGCCCCACTCTTAGTGGCTCTCTGCTGCCTCTTTACAATCAAGGGAGGATATGGCTAAATGTCATCTGAGAGATACACACCATTGACGGTGTAATAATCCTCCAGTCTAACAGGCGAGAAGCTAATTAGCTTCAGATGAAAACTGTCACTCTTCTGATGCTGCAAATTCAGATATTTGGACACATCTGGTTAATTCACAGAACTTCTACTTTTCATCCAGATGGCTTTTCATTATAAATGTCATAACATAAACACAACCAAACTTGAACTGCTCAAGCTTTCCTAAATGAACCTCAAAGCACTCATTGCTCTTTCAGAAGAGTATAATATTGATTTTGATATGCTATCATCAACTTTCGTGTGGTGCCCCATAATTAAAAGCTTTTGATGCTTCATTTCAGGACTACAAAACTGGAAAATAAAAAGTTGTATGGACGAGAAATGTGGAAGTTTCTTTCTAAAAAATGTAGACCGGTGAGAAATATCACTGGTGTTGTAGTCACCTCTGTAGAGTAAGGAGCTTCTGTTGATTTAAAGAATGCTGGCCTGCTCTAAGGAGAGTAAGATGGAAAGACAGCCAGACCCCAGTGACGGCAAAGCATGACCTTCATAGGAGTAGTAGCAATGAACACCGTCCAGTAGGTAAATCACAAGACAAGGAAGCTACAAGATATTTCTAGCTGTTTTAGTGCCTGTGCCTTTCCATAAAAATCTTAGTATTAATATGAGTTCGTCTATGCCTACACACACACACACCCCACACATACACACGCATATGTGAGAGCTGGAATTTTGATAGGGATTGCATTAAATCTATTGACTTTATTTGAAAACTACCAAGTAAAGCAACTTCAGTTGTCAGTAAACACTGGTACATAAGCAACACATACTCACAAACAAATATAGGCATCTGGAGAATGGGTTCCTGTTCAGATATTCCACAGATTATATAAGGGTGTGTTCACGCTTTGTGTCAGGAGTAAGAGTACAGATCATAATGTCATGTGTCAAGTAACCAGTATTTTTTGTTTCCAGGTAAACAGCAATGAGATGTAAACAAAATGAGTTTTGTCACTCTTTCGCAGATACCTATTTTTTCTATACAGAGTCTCACTCTGTTGCCCGGGCTGGAGTACAGTGGTATGATCTCGGCTCACTGCAATCTCTGCCTTCCAGGTTCAAGCAATTCTCCTGCCTCAGCTTCCTAAGCAGAGTAGCTGGAACTACAGATGTGTACCACCACACCTGGCTATTTTTTTTTTTTCTTTTGGTAGAGTTTCACTATGTTGACCAGGCTGGTCTCAAACTCCCGACGTCGGTGATCTTCCTGCCTTGACCTCCCAAAATGCTGGAATTACAGGCATGAGCCACCGCAGGTGGCCTCAGATACCCTTTGAAAATTTGTAGGCCATACATCTCTTGGAAATTGATGGTAATACCTGCCTGCATTCATACTCTTGTAAAATTAAGACTAGCATGACTTTTTCTGTCCTCTTACTTCTTTGGAGAGGAAATCGACATCTCAGCTAATAGTCATTTATTTTACACTGATGAATTTTAAGCTTTTATCCAAATTCACCATGATTAGAATCAGATAATAGAGTTCTGTGTGAGGCACCAGTAGCATCCTTTAGAAAATCAAGCGGATTGTAATTAAGAGTTGATGTGATACTTGGCAGAACCACAGAGTCTTCTGGGTCACTTTCCGCATGTTCTCTGTGAAGAGCCATTCACAGGAAGCAGCTGGAGCTCCAAAAGGACATTTGACTGGTAAATTGACTTGATTGATTCAAATTTGATTACATACTGGAAACACATTTAGTTCAAGTTAAGCACATTAATATATATCAGTTAGAATAAAGACCCAATTCCTTCTTTGTTATTCATTAATAAAACTTAATTACTTCTACAAAACACTAATGAAGAAAAAATATTGGCTTGCATAATTCATTTGGAAAAATTAATTAATTGTTTTATTAAGGGTAGCCTGTTTCACAAAGTAATTACTGGGGCTTTGATGGAGAACTGCTTTATGTTATTTACTTAGCAAGTGGTTGTTTACCTCTTTCATTTGTTATGTATATAACTTTCACCTCCTAGAGAAGGAAATCAAATATAACTTGAAGTCATGATTGTAACTAGGTACTTATAATTGATAAGGTGACTGCATTTTAATATGATGTTTACTAAATTCATTACTGTATTCCAAAGATAGAAGGCTTGCTTAGCAGCAATATTCTTCCCAGTTACATTTTTCAACATAATAGTATTTGACAAATAATGTCCTCATTGAGTAGGTAACCAGAAGGCATAAATGGGGGAAAAGAAACTTTAGCAAGTTTGTATCATAGCTTCCTTTTCAATCAGGTAAAGCCATGGTTTGTTAGTATTTTAACATGAAAGTACCAGGAATAAATATTTAATATGAAAATTACAGTAATTAATGTTTTCTCAAATGTAATATCCAGTGCCGTATGAATGAGTAATTAAACATAAAACTAAATCGATAGTTCAGGATCCTACCTTTCTTTCAACTTCTTATTTCCTTTGTGACTTTGAGCTACACACTAAACCTTATCATAGCTATGTAAAACAGAACTAGAGACAGAAAAATGCCTGGTATGTACTAATGACTTTAATTGGTTGAACAATTAATACAATAGCAAATATTAATATTTTTAAGTTAATTCTTAACATGGTGTTTTAAAATTATTTTTCCATTAAATGCAACAGTGAAAGAGCAAGTCAGTTGTTTTAAATTATAAATAGGTGATGAGAAGCTATCCCTCTTTTAGAAGATAATTCATTGTCTGCTGTGAATAAGTGAAAGTAATTCTACACTGAATTGCCTAAAAGAGACTTTCATTGCATTACAGGGTAGATTATTCTGCAGGTAATAGCAAGAACTCTTGCATAATAGCAACATGTTTCATTAAGATTTTAAAAAAGATAAAACCTGCAGTAGTGGTATTCCAAAATAAATCAGCCCAGCTCTGTGCTGATCAGCTTTCGCTTTTTCATTACTATGTGGATATGATGGATATTTTTCAAAGCTTAGTTTAGACAAACTGTTCAGAAAGGAATGAATTCTCCTGATCAAATGAAAATTAAGGTGAAAATAAATGTCCTTCCTCCCTCCCCCCATGGAAATATTTAAGAATAAGAGACAATTATTTTTCAGAACTGTTAAGTCCTCTCAGGATTTTTCTCCTTCATACATTATGCAGCAACTATTTCAAACTCAGCCTATCTCTGAAGGGTGGAAGATAGAGAAAAATAAATGAAGGAATGCCACTGAATATCATTCTTTCTAGAGACAGAAGGCACATGTCTGCTTGGGTCTCCTTTTTCCATTATGCCACAGAAGCAGATGGCTCCAACAATTTTTTAAAACATTGGATTCCTCAACTTTATTCATTTCTCAGGTAACCACAGGATGGCAGCATAGGATGATAAATCAAAACCGATTGCTTCATTCAAAAACATCCACCTGCGGTTATTAATCAGGCTTCAATCCTTTCTTGCCTAACACATGGAAGTTATTAATCAGACTTCAATCCTTTCTTGCCTAACACATGGAAGTGGTAGCAAATTCATTCATGGGGAAAGTCTGTGTGATATTTAGTTCTAGCAATGTGTGTGGTTGCAATGACATCTCACCAAGAAATTTCCCAATTTAGTCCAGTAAAACGGGCATCACAAAATCTGTCTTTCATGCTGTAGTATCCTGTAGTGTCAGTTTTGTCAATCTGAACATGATTTGTAGTGAGAAATAGTATAGCTTTAGAGAAGATGTAAAAGAACTATCCATGACAGCCTTAGAGCTTCTTTTTTTAGAAAGCAATACCCAGTTTCTCGTCTCTGCTCCCATTTCTTTCATTCATAAGGATAAAATTAAAATGTGCAAAACCCCATTCTGATTATATCAAGTTACTTTGGCTCATTAATGGAGGATTTTTATTACCCATTATTCACTGCAGTACAGAATATAATTTATTTCAAAGCTGGATGAACTATCCAATTAATTGTAGGTACTTTTCAGAGTTTAAAAATTACCATCTTTTCAAAAATTACTTTGTATTTGAAATATCCATATTCTATATACTTTATATGTATTTCCTGTTTTCAGGAACCTATTCATGTGCCTACAAACACTTCAAATGATATTATTTGTCACGCTTAGAAATTCTCATTTAGAGCAGCACTTATAAGAAATGTTCCATATGGAAATGTTTTCTAGAGTTCCATCCGGGAAGTTCTATACACTCTTCCTTTTGAAGAGAAGGGATATAGACATTAACGTTAGCCTTTTAAACCCTGCTATTAATATATACTAATAAATGCTAATTTAGAACATATAAGCCAAAATGTTACTATTATTTTTCAACATCCGTAATATCTCACATACAACAGACATGTTGACGTCACAAATACTGAATTTTCAATCTACTTTGTTGTCAACTCAGAATATTTGTTAACCAAAAAACACCATCAAATTCCAAAATTCCTGAAAGAATTTTTAACTCTATTTTAAAAGTTTCTCATATATTTTAACTGACGTGAGTCATTCTACTTTTAAACAATTTTTGTGAAAATTGTGCACCATGTAACTTTAACCTAACCATGAAAATGATTGAATTTATCAATATATATTGCCATCTGGTGGCCATTTCTTAAATTACATTTTGGATCTGAAAACGGAGTGGACATTTGTCTCAAAAGTGCCACTCTGCAGTGATTACATCCAGAAAGATAATTTTAGAGTAACCCCTGAACTCAGACTAACTTCTTATAATTCAAATTATGATAACAGTTCCATTTGCAAGAACCACTTTCTTTAGGAAATCTATTTGATATTCGTTTCCTTTAACCGTCTTTTCAAAATTTACTGCCTACATCTTAAGGGTAAATAATAATTAATCACTACTTCTAAAAAGTCTAATGTTAGACGGCTTTTCAACCGCCTACCCATACATATTTCCACTTGGCTGTTTACATGCAATTTAATTTATGAATTTCCTAGTCATATCAAGTTGATGGTAGTCGTACTGCCTTTTACAAGAAATAATAGTTGTAGTATCAGCTAATTGCAATTAACTAGAATTAAGCTTGTGGTCAGTTCCAAAAGTGATAAAACATTCCTGCTTTAAGCCTTAAATATAGTTACTATTTCATTAATTTAATGATTTTTGAGACGGAATCTTGCTCTGTGGCCGGCTGGAATGCAGTGGCGCAATCTCGGCTCACTGCAACCTCCGCCTCCCGGATTCAAGTGATTCTCCTGCCTCAGCTTCCCAAGTAGATGGGATTAACATGCACGCACCACAGGCCCAGCTAATTTTTGTATTTTTAGTAGAGACGGGGTTTCACCATGTTGGCCAGGATGATCTCAATACCTTGAGTTGGTGATCCGCCCACCTCAAACTCCCAAAGTCCTGGGATTACAGGCATGAGCCACAGCGCCCAGCCGAACAAATACATTTTTTAAAAAAACGCTATTTGGTGTCTTGTATGCCAGTAAGTAGAAATAAATGATAAACTAGATACGTCTAACTTCTGCTTCATGGGGCATATATGGGAAAAAATAAATGGTAAACACATAATTGTACCCAAAAAATACTTCACTGGAGTATGAAAATCAGTTCTATTCATTCAAAAACCACCCTCCTTTAACATACTGGGGAAGAGAGGCTTTCACGTGTCTACCCACTTGTGCACCAGCAGCTGCTTCTCCAACTCTATTCCATTCTGGTCACTGCATGAATCACCCACCACCACCCAATATGCCCAATATGGCATTGCTGCTCCATGAAGAACTAAGTAAATGTGAAAGGACCCACTTTACCAGCTTCCTCCTTTGTGTCTCAAAATTCCAAACCAAAAGACTATAAGGACATATAAGACAGTACTAAGTGTTTGGGGATAAAGAAAAAGGAGTTACTAACTAGAGGAGAAAACTGTGTATTTAACATCATCATTACCATACTAATAAAAAAATTGCCGAGAGTTGCATCCTTCAGAGCAGACACCTCTGGATGCACCCCAATTCCTAGCACTGCCTCCCTGTCCTTGGGCTCATGTTTCTCTAAGGAAACTCCTGACTTTTCAAACCTTCCCATAGCAGTCAAGACTGTCTGCCTGGAAAGTATTCAAAGATGCTTCCTTCTTCCTATTCATCCAGCTGGTAACTATTGAACCCAACAAGCAAGCATATCTCACACACACACACACACACACACACACACACACACACACTATTTTCAAGGGCATAAAGTTTAAATTCACAATAAAGACATATTTTCCTCAAACAACCCCTTCTGTTGCTCATAGAGGCAGTATTCTTTGTCTCCCAAAGAACAGTGGTGGTTCTCATTTGTTACTTTTCCTTTCTT
>NW_016107327.1:842362-899487 GCF_001604975.1 Cebus imitator | reverse complement strand
TTTTTTGAGTTGTAGTCTCACCCTGTCGCCCAAGCTGGAGTGCAATGGTGTGATCTCAGCTCACTGCAACCTCTGCCTCCCGGGTTCAAATGATTCTTCTGCCTCAAAGTCCCAAGTAGCTGGATTACAGGCACCCACCACCACGCCCAGATAATTTTTATATATTTAGTAGAGATGGTGTTTCGTCATGTTGGCCAGGCTGATCTTGAACTCCTGACCTCATGATCTGTGTGCCTCAGCCTCCCAAAGTGCTGAAATTATAGGCGTGAGCCACCACACCAGCCTCTTTTTCTTTATTTTTAAAAACAGGGTCTTGCTCTGTTGCCCAGGCCGGAGTGAAGTGGCATGATCACAGCTCACTGCAGCTTTTACCATCTGGGCTCAAGTGATCCTCCCATGTCAACCTCCCAAGTAGCTGGGACTACAGGTGCTCACCACCACACCCAACTGGTATTTTTTATTTTTATTTTTGTAGAAACAGGGACCTGCTATGTTTCCCAAGCTACTCTCAAGCCCCAGGCCTCAAAGAATCCTCCTGTCTCAGCCTCCCAAAGTGTTGGGATTACAGGTGTGAGCCACCATGCCTGGCCATCTTTTCCTTTCTCTAAGCCTGTGTTCCAAGGCTTCCTGATAGATATAAAACAAATAATGAACTGGGCACATTACAGAACCGTACACCCTTTGACGACTCTCTCAGCTACACAAAGACATAGCAGACATTCCGAAATTAAAATTACTGGGAGGTCTTCCCTTTGGATATGAGGTTAGGTTGATGAACAAGGAATTTTTTTTTCTTATGTAAAAGGGAGACAGAGTACGTCTTTTATTCTTCTACTTATTCTTCCAACCAAGCAACATACTTGTTAGTAAGCAATGAGTAGTGATAGTGATGGTATTGAAGGAAACGGTGGTGAATTTTCTCCAGCTACACAGTTTGAGCCACTGCTCACAGGAAAATAAAATCCAGTATTAAAGGTTTGGAAGATCATAAAGTTAAGATGATTCTTCAATAATTAATATAAATTAGCTTGAATAAAAGGCTGGTAAAGAGAATGGGAAGAATTCCAAGTAGAAGAAAAAGCATATACAAAGCCCTCTGTGCAGAAAGGAGCTTGATCTCATAGGGCAAGGTTAGCAGAACACTAATATCATCATTTCTTAGCAGTCCACTGGGACTATATCAATGAGAACACTTTGGGATATGTATTTCTTTCCCGTGAACTGTGTTAACTATGTTATAGCTCATCATGGAATTCAGGCGTGGTTATCTGCCAGTGTTATCTACTTTCCTTTCTCCCTAGGCTGAGAATGTTAAACTACCCAGTTCAACTGCAAAAGTACAGCTGAGAGTCTACTTTCAACCACATACCCACTTCACCAGGTGTCCAGGAATCCTCTAAGAGATTCAGATATTGGGACCATTATGGAGCAGAAATCCTCATAAGAAAACCACTGTCATGAAAACTGAAGATATCTGTAGCTCCCACTTACAGTTGGAACTGAGTGCAGGTGCTCTTGGGGCAAGCATTGTGACATTTCCTCTTAAATGGAAACTAGACAGCAGACAGCTGGGGACTCTGGTTATAATTAGGTGACCTCCATATGCTGACACTATGCACAGCTGCCACCCGGATATCTCTCCTCATAAATCCCCAAACACCTGAGGTCAGCTCTTGAGTCTGACAATGGTGCCACTCAAATTGATGCTGGCCTGATACAGATGCTTTTATCCTGGCTTAGAGTGACTTTCCCTTCAAAGACTAAGATATCTTCTTTCCTTGCATCCAGAGATGGGGGAAAGATAGGTACAGAGTACAAGAGCCAGAGAGAGGGGGAGACAGAAAGAGGGGGTGGGGGGCATAGAAAAGTAGAGTTTTCATATCTTGTTGCCTTGGAAAGAAATTCAAAAAGCAACCGAGGAAACAGAAGCATCGGTTATCATTTGAAAGCACAAAAGATGTTTCAGAAAATGATGATAAAAAATAATGCTAACATACCATTGACAACTTTGAGATCATTGGCCTGAGAGACCAGTGGAAATGAGAAAGAGAATGATCTTTTTCAAAGTGAATATTCTTAACCAATCCCTAACCAACAGAGCTTCCAATTTTCAAATGCTTTGCTAAAATGACAGATGTGTCTCCATCTTGTTTCAAACACTTTTAATCTTTGCAACTTTAAACTAAGATAGTTGGAAGCTATCGCACTCCCTGCTTGCCAGCAGAGACATCAGGTGCTTTTTCAATGAACAAACTACCAATTTAGTACTGCTCAATAAAACTAAGCAACAAGTATCTATGACTGACTAACAAATTATGGCAAAGCTTAGCAACTTAAAAGAACACGTATTTATTATCTCACAGTTCCTTTCGTTTCGAAATCTGTTCTGTTTCAGGGTCTCTCGCAGGCTATCATCATGGTGCCAGTGGCCTATAATTATTGCAAGGGTCAGCCAGGTAAGGATCTGCTCCCAAGTTAGCATGGTTGTGGTCAGGACTCAGTTCTTCATGGGCTCTTGGGGTGATGGCCTCAGTTCCTCTTGTTGGCTGCAGGGGCCCTCAGGTTTTTGATGTGCAGGTATACTCAACGTGGAAACTTGCTTCATCAATAGTAGAAGCCGAAACAGCAATAGAGTCAACAAACAAGATGGACATTGCAGCATTTTGTAACCAAATTACAGAAGTGATACCTCCTTAATTTTGCATGTTCTGTTGGTTGGAATAGAGTCCCAATCTCCAGCCTGCATTCAAAGGGAGATTACATAAGAGTATGAATCACTGAGGACCATCTTAGAGGCCTTCCTGCCACAAAAGGAATAGGCTTCTTGATCAGACTTGTAGTCATCCTAAACACCTGTTTTAAGTGCTTACTGCATGCATTCACACACACAAGAGAGCTTGAAATCTACCATTTGAACTGGAATGACACAACAACCATGTCTTTGAGACCTGGGAAATTGTCCTATGTCTCAGCCCAAAGCAATAGCCGGGGAAGTGGTTTAGCACTGGATACTATTACCTCGCTGCCGGCCATGCACACTAGTAATATCTGTCAAGGCACACATTTCAGCAGCCAGCTTTTCAGTGCCATAAACATTTTAGCCAATATTTAATACCATCAATATTTAACTGCACTGTTTGGACCAGTATTAGATATTTGGACTCACCAATGAATAGGAGACAGTATGGGTCAGGGTTCAAGGAGAACAGACCACACCTCAGGTAGTTTTAGAAAAAGTATTAGTTTAGAGTATTAATTGCTTACAGACTTGTTGAGAAGCCTGAGGAAACACATTCTAAGTTGAATATGTAGAAGTAATACAGAGCTACACTGCAGAACAACGTCACCAAGGAAGCTACTTCTACAGCAAGTGGCTCCAGGAGTAAACCACCACTACCACACTTACAAAGCTACCACCATCAGGACAAAGCTACAGTCAAGAAGCATTAATGATCAGGAAACGATGGCAGAAAAATAGGGCACCTCTAAATTAGTTCTTTTCAGAAGAAAAGCACATGAAAAACACAAGCCAGGCCTCTACCTCACTGCTGATTTCTAGGGCATGTACAAAGGTACCTGATGAATGGAACGGAAAATGTGGACAGATTTGTAAATACGAGTGATGCTGAAAAATTTAGCTATTACATTTCTGGCTTATAAGCTACAGGAAGATATATGAGAAGGAATAGGAAATTGATGTTTTGAGTGCTGGATCAATTTGAGTGATAGTTTTTCAGGCCTGTGAGTTTGTCTCAAAGTTGACTCTTGGGATGACCCCGTCCACCATCACTGGACCAGCTTCTCACCTGCTTTTGCTAATTACTTTCCTAGAGCAGATGCTGGATCATTAATTTCCATATAGCAAATATCAAGACGGAGGAGTATAATACAGGACTATGATGCCACACAGAGATACATTCATGCTAACTTTAGGTTAAGAGTTGTTTTCTGCTTTTTAAATGTCACATTTTGTTTAAATTACAGGTGGTTGCAATTGTTACTTTTGCCTTCAGCAGACTTATAAGAAGAAAAGAAAATCAATATGACCTGGAGAAGAGGTAATTGGTCAAATATAAAGATACATATCTTGTACTTCAGCAGCTGAGACACAAATGGAAGAAGTATTTGCAATCAGTATCACAAATAGGATGAAGCATCCTCATTTGATTTGTCAACTAGATTAATTTGGTTCCTTTTCTTATTCAGGAGTGAATAAGGTCTTGCCACTGCATTCCATATTTTTCCCATACTTTGATTTTATGAGAGCTGCACCTGTTCTTCCTTACCTTGCTTGCTGGTTCAAGTAAATAACCACATTAACACATGAGCACAACACTTATTGTTTCAAGTTTCCAGATTTTCATCCTATTTTAAATTATATTTTGGTATTTACCTCTTGTTTTCTCACATTTGTGACTTTTTGTCTCTCTCGATAAAAATTTTTCCATGGTATCTCAGTAAAACCTTCCTTTCCTCCAATAAATTCCACCATGATATAAAATAATCTAAATCCTCAGTTTGAATGCTGTTCTCTTGAATGCTTTTGCTTCCAGAGTTCTGGTTTTTCTTTACTTTCTCCAAACTCTGACATAGAGTCTTTTCTTTCTAGATGAGAATTTTGCCTAGTTTATTTGTATTTCTATCTGAATTAGGTTATTTAATAAATTTTGACTACAGTTTTGGTTTACACGGTTGTTTTTCAGGATCTCTGTCTACCATTCCCCTTGCCTTCAGATATGATGCTTTTTTTCTGAAGATCTTGGCCACATCCTCCCATCAAAAAAAAAAAAAAAAAAATCCAAGTCGTATTATGATTCACTACTCCTTAATATGGAGTTCTCTTCACTATTGTCACACAGAAATTAAAAATCCACACTTTATAGAAAAGAAAACTTCTGCGTTACACAAAGAATCTTAAGTACAATTTTAAAATATTTATAATTATTTATATGAATATAACATTTTCTTAGGTACTCTCTAATAGAAACAAATCATGTCTAAATTTGCAATTATTTTTGGAAGAAAATATTTATTATATAGAAATGTTATAACATCAAGATTTTTGTCATTATTTTCTTTAGCTAGAACATCTGTATATAAATTAAAGAGACAATAAGTAACAAGAAAAATAGAATAAGTAAGTGCTGATGTATTCAAATAAGTATAGAATTCATTCTTGATATATTTTAAAAACTGACTGTGGTAATATTATTTCAACACTACCATTGTTTTCATGAACTGAAGACAAATAATCCTTAATGTCTAGTATTGAAAACATCTGGATTCTTGGCATGATATGAATAAAATGTATGTGGTTAAGGTAAGAAGTAAGAGGTAGCTTTTGCTTTTACAGCCCAGATTTTTGATGCTAGTACACAAAGCTGGACTATGACAGCCTAATATGTTTGCATCTAGATAAGTCTATAATGGTTTTATCTCAAGCTGAATTCATCATAAGGTAGAATAAAACCAGTTAAAATAAGTTTACCAGTTGTAATCAAGCAAGAAATGTGGCTTAATCATACGCACCCCACCAAACTCTGAAAAGAAACAAACACCAAAATATATAAACAAAAGTCGTGTGGTTTTTTATGTAGCACAGCTTCTGATCTCCATCCCACCTCAAAGAGAGAGTACTGAGAAGAGAATAGAAATTATTTTTTAAATCCAGAATATTTCTACCAATAGCCTTCAATTCTGAGATAAGCTGACAGCTGCTGTGAGGAAAATTACAAAGATAAAACCACTGAGAGTAGAAAACTGCTGGGAGCAGAAGTTTTCAAGGTTCACCTTGAGACTTCAGCTGAGGCAGGAAGATCACACACAGCTTTTCATCTTTCAGGGCACTAGGCAGAGTGGAGGATGAAACTCTGCTACCACAAGAATGGAAAAGATCCCCAGCTGGGGTAGTTCAGATGGGTGCAACTTAGAGATGATATGTATTTTGTTATTTATATTTGTTTTCAATGTTTACATTTTTAAAAATAAGCATAGATCATTTTTATTATAATAATATCTTTTAAAAAAAAACAGGAACATAATGATTATCTCACACCTTTTTCATTATACCTTTTAAAAAACGGGAACATTATGACTATCTCATTATACCTTTTTATGTTCCTGTTTTTTAAAAAAGATACATACAGGAAGATGTACCATGATATTAAGTTGTTATTGACTTAGTTGGGCATTGGTATTCTACCAAACTCTTATGGGCAGTCAACACCATAGAGCAGCTCACCGATCTCGAATGTTAACCCTTGTGTCATTACTAAAATAATCCTTTAAAAGTGCTTGGTTGACATTCTCCAAAATGCCCCCTTTATTCTCAACAGTCTTATCTGGACAAAATTTTATCCATAAAGCACTTCTTAGTTAATTGAAAAGACAATTGGAAGCAAAGACCAACTTTAAAGCCTATTTGTGAGGATATTTCATAATTACAACATTAATTGGGTTAAGTCAACACGATTTTGAAAATTACCTTCACAAAGACAGCTCCTATGTCTACACATTGTAGTTTCTCAGAAAAAGAGTGTAATTTCTTCTAAAAGAAAAAAAAATACAAACAATCCTTAAAAACATGAAAAGCGTTTTTAAACATAAAGTCAACACTACTAGGTATTTTAAAATGTATTTTTAAAAGAGCCAACAGGTATATATTTGTATATATATTTGTAAATGGGAGCAAATAATTTTATGATTTCAGATAAATGTAAGTGATACTTGAAGTATATATGAAGCATTTAAAGTATATTTACCAGTTCTACAGGGAAATTAAGCACAGCATCATAAACTATTTTACATAAATATCATCAAAATCAGGAAATATTTTATAAATAATTTCTATGGACAAATGCTATCACTGAGCCTGAGTCATTAGGATTTAACATTTCACTCATGGCTCAGTGGGGAATAAAGCTAAACTTCTAGACATTGAGCAATGCATTCTTTGTTTTATTTCCAGCACATCTTTGCACACATAAAATATCAGAAGCAGCATATAAACATAAAAACAAATGGAATCATTTGGAAAGTTAAAAATTTTGTAGAATCCAACATCAGCAGAATGGCAGACTAAAAAGGTCCAAACGCTTTTCCTCCAGAGAAACATTTAAAAAGAACAATAACAACCACACAACACCCTGAAACGATCTAAACCAACTTTGAATGAGCTCTGAAAACAAAGGTTTGTAGCAACCAAGCAAATGCCAAATCAAGAAGAAGAGATCTCCAAAATAGTAGGAAACTTTTTGTGATTTTTCCACTTTCCCCACTCCCTCCCTGGCCAGGTGGCAATCTTGGTATTACCAAAACAACTCAGTTTCAAGTTCCTCTCATCTTCAAATTGAACAGAGCAGAATATATCTTATTTGCAAATTATTGTGTATATCTGTTCTAGACTGGTTGGAGGTTATTTTAAGAACCGATGTGCTAGTCTCTGTCTGGTATAATTTGAACTACAGGCAAATAAAAAGATCCTCATAAAAGCTATAAGGAACTACAAACCCAAATACACTTGGGATAAGAGACCACACACAATAGACCATCTAAGGCCCAGGGGAGAAGCTGAGGTAAGACTCTGGGAATTAAGACATTGAAAAGCAACTGCTTACACACATAGGGGTTTTAGAAAAGTCACAAGTGCATGTCCACCAAGATTCACGCTCAGAAATGTCCTGAGAAGATCTTAAGCTTTGATTTCAGGGTAAGGCCTAGGCTCAGAGCAAGCCTAGCTAACAGGTGAATGGCTGCTCCTGCATGAAGTCAGTTTGTGTAGACTGGGAGAGGGTTGTTCTTTCTTTTCAGTCTTTTTTTTTTTTTTTTTTTCTGCAGGAGCAGGGTGTTTTTGTTTATGCTTCAGCTCCTGGCATTCAAGGAAATCTCTTCCAAAGCATTTGCTTAACATGAGCTAAAGGAAGAGAGACTTCAATGGGTACTCATAACAAGAATAATTGCTGCCTGGTTTAAAAATGTCTCAAAACAGATGGACTACTGAAGCTTTTAACAATTAAAAAAATTGAAAATCTTGAAGAATGGGGAAAATCTGATTTTTAGAGTTACTGCATTATAATAATGAAATGCCCAATTCGTAACAACAACAAAATAATCACAAGGTATATAAGGATAAGGAAAACATGATTCATTCAAAGAGATGAAATAAATTGGCAAAAACTGCCTGGGAGGAAGCCTTGACATCACACTTACCAGACAAAAAAATGTAAAACAACTGTCTTAAATGTGCTTAAAGAGCTAAGGGTAGATTACAAATCTGTTTTAAAAGCTGGAAGTGAAAAGGTGAAATAGGAGAAAATAAAACATGCATTCCAATTCCCTTACCTATAGTCACCGACACTCAAAATATTTAATATGTCGTGTAAAGAGGGCAATTCAAGTAGCAGAAGTCTCAGCATATTTAAAAGTACAGAGGTAAACACTATGAAAGACAATAATATTGACTAAAATTGTGTAGTGAAGAGATGTAAAAAAAGAGAGAAAAAAGGTAATAGGCTAATTTTACCACCACCTACTTTATACTATATTACTTTAATATATTATGTTACTTTAATATAGTATATATTATATTACTTTGATATCCACAAGTGAAAAATATACTTAATATTAATAAAGCATTAATGCACTTGTTTTTTTAAAAAAATTCCTCCAGATTAGAAAAAGAAGCAAGATAAAATTATCTATTTTAGGAATATACAAGTATGCAAGAAGAGAAACCTAAAACAAATTGATACAAAGAATACAAGACCAGTATACACAAAATGATTGTATTTTTATATACTTGTAATAAATAATCTGACCATGACTTGCATCTTTAAAAAATACTTAGAGGCCCAGGCACAGTGGCTCACACCTGTAATGGCAGCGCTTTGGGAAGCCGAGGTGGGTGGATCACCTGAGGTCAGGAGTTCGAGACCAATCTGGCCAACATGGAGAAACCTCGCCTCTACTAAAAATACAAAATTAACCAGGCATGGTGACGCGTGCCTGTAATCACAGCTACTTGGGAGACTGAGGCAAGGAGAATTGCTTGAACCCGGGAGGTGGAGATTGTGCTCCAGCCTGGGCAGCAAGAGGGAAACTCCATCTAAAAAGAAAAACAAAGAACAAAAAAACTTACGAACAAATTTAACAAAAGAATTGCAAATTTATATCCTGAAAGCTAAAGCTTTTTTTAAAGAGATCAAAGTTAATAATAAATGGAAAAATATCCCGTATTCATGGAACAGAAGACATAATATTGTTAAAATGGCAAGAAGCCTGAGATTGATTGCAGATTCAACACAATTCCTATCAGAATCCTAGCTGGCTTCTTTGTAAAATAGTCTTTACAGTAAATGGTTTTGAAACAACCGGATCCAGCAAAAGGAAAGAAAAATGAATCCATACCTTATATCCTAAACAAAAATTAACTCAAAATAGATAAAACACTTAAATATAAGTGTTAAAACTGTAAAGCTATTAGTGGAAACTATAGGTGTAAATCTTTGTGAGCTCAGATTTGGCACTGGTTTCTTAGATATGACATCAAAGCACAAGCAACAACAACAACAAAATTAGATAAAACAGCTTCACCAAAATTAAAAAAAACATGTGGTCCTCAAAAACACTATGAAGGAAGTGAATAAACAATCCACAAAATGGGAGCAAATACTTGCAAATCACATCTCGTGAAGGATGTATATACCATAAGCATATGAGGAACGCTTATGACTCAGTATTTATTTTTTAAATCCCACTTTAAAATGGGAAAAGATGTCTCCAAAAAAGACATACAAATAGCCAATAAGCACCTGAATAAATGTTTAATATCATTAGTCATCAGGTAATTGCAAATTAAAAATACAATGAAATATCACTTCATACCCACTAGAATGGCTGTAGCCAAAAAAGAGAGAAAATAAACACTGGAAAGGGTGTGATGAAATCAGAACCCTCATTTACTGTGGGAATGTAAAATGGTACAGTTGCTTTGGAAAACATTTTAACAGGTGCTCAAAAATTAAACATGTGATCTAGCAATTATAGTCTGAGGTCTTCTCACCAAAAGAGATATCGATACTCTTGCTATTACTACACTGTCTTTACTAACTTGCTTTACAGTAACTTTTGCAATCAGAAAGTGTGATGCTCCAACTTTGTATTTCTTTTTCGTTTGGTTTGGCTATTGTAGGTCACTTGAGTTTCCTTAACAATTTTAGTATCAGTTTGTCGAATTCTACAAGGAAATGAGCTAGAATCCTGATCCGAATTGTGTTGAATCTGAAATCAATCTAGCGTTTATTGCCATTTTAACATTATTATGTATTTTCCAAAAAGTCATTAGATCTCTCTCTACTCTGAAGTCTTCATCAATTTTACATGACTGATGATGAAAACCTCACCAATTTTACAGAATTTTTAACAGAATTAAGAAAAAACTATGCCACAATCCCAAACTGGTTTTTTTCACCTAATGTTGACAAGGTATGGAAAATAAATAAATTTTATCATGGAAATTATCTCAAGTACATTTATTTATTTATTTGTTTGTTTGTTTGTTTATTTATTTATTTATTTAAAGATGTGTCTTGCTCTGTCGCCCAGGCAGTAGCGCGATGGCATGATCTCGGCTCACTGCAACCTCCACCTCCCAGGTTCAAGCCATTCTCCTACATCAGCCTCCCAGGTAGCTGGGACTACAGGCATGCACTACTACTGCCAGCTAATGTTTATGTATTTTTGGTAGAGATGGGAGTTCCACCAGGCTGGTCAGGCTGGTCTCGAACTCCTGACTTCAAGTGATCCGCCCACCTTGGCCTTCCAAAGTGTTGGGATTACAGATGTGAGCCATCACGCCTGACCAAGTACATTGATTTGATTCATGTAGAAACAGCAGGAAGAAAGGACTTATAAATATCTGCCCACCACACCTGAATTGCACTGAGATTTTACGGTATGTAAAATAAAGCATCTGGTTTTAAATAGAGAAGGGAAAAGCAAAGCAAATAAAACAGCATATTAACTATGAATTAACATACAGCTGAAGTAATTAGCAATAAAGTAAATGGATCAATAATTACCATATCATACATTACTCATGTTTGACACCTCCACAAAGTATCTAAAACATGTTATTTGGATACAAGCATAAACCCAGCGATAGAATTAACTCCATAGTAAAACAATTTGACAAGTGAGCGTCCTTACCTGTATTTATACTAAATGTCATCTTTTATCTTTCTTACCAGCATGTAAATTGTGGAACTGTTGGTGCAAAAATGAAAAAATAACCTAGACTGAGGAATACAGATGGACCAATACATAGCATAAGGTTCGTAAGGACATGCAGACTCTGTGTGAAGGGGATGTTTTCCAAGCATTGTAACAAGAGTGGACTGACTTAAGGTGGAGACAAAACATTCGAAGGCGATATAAGCTGGCTGAAGGGAAAACATCAGATCTCAAATCAGATCAGGCTCATTACTGTGAAGATAACGTTAGAAGGCCAGTTAGAGTCCCACTATTAGAAGAAGAAGAAGATGCCAAATGTTGATCCTGGCAGCTTAGGTTCTCAAAAACACTTGCTGGTTCATGCCTTTTTATATATTCCCTGTGATATGCCAGAGTAATTCACATGGGGCCACCTCTATGACATGCAAATAAGGCACCTGGCAAGTGACAAACCAGGATGCAAACTCACTTCTAACTCTGGGTTAGAGCAAATAAGCAGAAAAAATAACACTAAAGGAGGAAGGAGGAGAAGGGGAAGGCAGAAGACTGGGGAGAAGAAAATTAAACGAGTGTTTGCTTCTGCAACACATTTACTAAAATTGTACATTAAATTACAGAGATTAGCATGACCCCAGCACAAGGATAACACACAAATTTGTGAAGCGTTTCTTATAAATTTAAGAATGGGCCGAGCATGGTGGCTCATGCCTGTAATCTTAACCTTTTGGGAGGCCGAGGAGGGTGGATCACTTGAGGTCAGAAGTTTGAGACCATCCTGGCCAACATGGTGAAACTCCATCTCCACTAAAAATACAAAAATTAGATGGGCATGGTAGTGTGCACCTGTAATCCCACCTGCTTGGGAAGCTGAGGCAAGAGAATCACCTGAACCTGGGAGGCAGATGTTGCAATGAGATCACACCACTGCACTACAGCCTGGGAGACAGAGAGAGACTCCGTCTCAAAAAAAAAAAAAAATAAATAAAAATAAAAGTGTTTTAAAAAGAAGAGAAGTCAAAGAAAGAAGATGAAAGAAGATGAAACGGAAGAGAAAGAAAATATATGTACTAACATTTAACCTATGGTGCAGAAGCTATTATAGCACATGTCTCTCTGCTCAAAACCATTCAATATATCTTATTCAAAGTGAGATCCCATATCATTATTACTTTTTAAATTGTGTTTGTTTGTTTGTATTGAGACAAGATCTCATTCTGTCACCCAGGCTGGAGTGCAGTGGCACAATCATAGCTCACTGTAGCCTCCAACTGCTGGGCTCAAGTGATCCTCCTGCCTCAAACTCCCAAGTAACTGGACCTACAGGAGTGTGCTACCACACCAGCTAATTAATTTTTTGTAGACATGAGGTCTTACTATGTTTCCCAGACTGGTCTTGAACTCCTGGTCTCAAGCAATCCTCTCACCTCAGTCTTCCAAAGTGCTAGGATTACAGACGTGAGCCACCATGCCTGGCCTCCCATCTGCTATCACAGTCAATGACCCTACAGACCCTGCTTCCCACTGTTGCCTCCTCTTCATCTCCTCTCACTCTTCCTCTCAATCAAGTTCAGCTGCATCTACTTTATTAAATGTATCAAGTAAAATGCCACCTCAGGGAGTTTGAATTAGCTGTTTCCTTTCCCCAGAATTTCTCTCCTCGTTTTTACCCCATGCCACATGGCTTTCTCCCTCACTTCCGTTCACTTTCTTCATGTCTCTACTCAAATACTGCCCTTTCGTAAGGGCCTCCTTCGACCACTCTTAATAAAATAAAAACCTGCCATCGTTCTCTATGCTCCTTACTCTGCTTTATATTTCTTCATATTATTTATTGCCGCACGAAGTATTATACATGTATTTGTGCATTTGTTTATTACCTGTCTCCCCTTCGTTTCTGGAATGTAATTGACAGAAGAACACAGATTTTGACTATTTTATTCACTGCTGCATCTTTAGCGTCTGGAATTGTGTGTGCTTGGCATGTGGTAGTTCACCAGGAAATATTTGTCAAAATTTGAATGACTGAATAAGTGAACAATTGAATGAAGAACCCTGTTTTAGACAATGAACTGAAACACAGAGAAACTAAGTAGCTTACCCAGGTCGCTTGGAAAGTTATACATTTTTCTCATGGTGAGTCAAACAGTTATTGTACCTGTTTAAAACATAAGTTGCATCCAAACTTGCAGATTGTATTTTGTCTGTGTGTGTGTGTGTGTGTGTATGTCTGTGCCTGTGTGTGCATGCATGTGTGTATGTGCCTGTGTGTACGTGTGTGTGCATGCATGCATGTGTGCTACGTGCGTGTCTGTGTATGTGTGTCTGTGTGTGCATATCTGTCAGTCTGTGTGTGTGCATGGGTGTCTGTGTGTGTGCATGTGTGCATGCGTGTATGTGTGTGTGCATGTGTGCATGTGTATCTGTGTGTGCATGTGTGTATGCGTGTGTGCATGTGTGTATGTGTGTGTGCATGTGTGTATACGTGTGTGTGCGTGTGTGTCTGTGTGCGAGTGTGTGTGTACGTGTGTGTGTTTATGTGTCCTTCTCTGTATCATTGTTGCCTAACCCTCAGCTATCAAGACAGTAATCTGATTCTATTGTTACACGTTTGGTATGCATGTTGATGTATAGATTGGAGATAGGAAATTACTCTAGCTTGCTGACATCATTTGTTTAATTGGATTACCAAGAAAATCTGGTTAGAAAGATTGGTTAGATTTAAAAATTACAACTTTTGAAGTACTAGTACAAAATACAATTTTTTAAAAAAATTTGAGAGGTTCTCGATCTGAAGATCTGAAGAGCAGAAATCCTTCACTCTGATTTCCAGTTAATTGAAGGGGCATATAATCCTTGCAATTCAGACACAATCTAGGAATAGAAGAATGAGGAGAACTCTAATTTTAATGTAATAAATTTATGTTTTTATTTCACTCTTGCTACCTGCCTAAATGGGGAGGATGTCAAGATAAAGAAAAAAGTTATGAAAAAATTAAAGCATATTTTCTCCATCTGAATTTGTGATTGATGATACAATTTGCAGCCTAAGTTAACACATAAATAAAATCTAATTCCTTCTAAATGATATGTGATGTTTCTGGATCAAAAGGATGAGGTGAGTGTCATTCTTTTGAAGCATTTTAAGTTTAGACTGAGAGAGGTATTCATGTTACACTCCTCTGAGACATCACAGTCTTTGTGGATCAGAAATACCCTGCTTCACCAGGGTAGAACCACAGAACAAAAATGTGACTAAACCAAAATTCTAGGAAAATTCATGTCACTTCTTTCTTCTGTTTTTTCTCTTCCTATGCCTTATATCCTTAAGATCTTTTTTTCAAATGTCCCCAAATAAACTTGTATTATTATATATCTGCTTTAAAGTGTCTGTGATGATTCACATTAAGAAAAAGAAACTGAGAGACCTTAGTGTATTAGAAATTTCTGTGAAATTGCTCTTTAGCTTGGAACCCATCACATCATGTCACAGAAACTTGAAAAGTCTATGAGCCATAATTTTAATGTCACAGCACTATTTTATAACCAGTGATGCAGTGTAGGAAGAATCAGATTACATATGTAAAAGAATTGAATCTATTAAGGTTAAAACTAAAATCTATTTTTTAATAAAATAAATTATATATTTCCATTGCACAACACACATTTACATTAAGGCATTTGGAAAATAACACAATAGAATCAATATAAATTACATGAGAATTCAGTAGCAAAATATTCAGATTCCTTGTGGAATCACATTTCATCTATTAGTTTGAACTAATAAAAACACTGGTTTATAGTATTCAAAGTGCGTATTTTCCTCCCACTGTAGTTTTATTGTGCATGGGGGGCAGAGAAATATTCTTAAATGGGTAAGTTGTAGCTGTAGCTTTCTTCAAATTGGTTTCTGAAGATCCTTTTCTCTTTGAAGTTGCATATGGTAACAACAATCCTGGCACTGTCAATGTGTCTGTCCACCCCCACATGTCTATTCCTGTTTGTTCATGGGTATGGGAGAGGTCTGAGTCACTGAAGGGTGTGTTCCCCACTTTCTTGTAGATACTTGAAAGGGAGCCATGCACACTGGTGCCCAGAGGCAAAGGCAGAACACCAAGGTTCTCCCACCTTAAGGACTCACTTGGAACTTACATAAGCTACCCTCCTCAAAAAAAAAAAAAAAAAAAAATGAAGAAAGCAAATCAGTTTATCTTGAAAGGAAATGTTTATTGCCTCTCTTTCATTAATTTCCAGTTGTCCTTTTGTTTGACTAGTAGGTAAGAATCTCAGTTCACTTCTCTTAATGTTCCAGAAATTTAACTTCTTTCATTTTTCTGTTAGTCAATTTCTATTTCAAGTCCTAACTGAGCCAAAGTAGTAGAAGATAAATCCCAATCTTTTGGGGTTTATCTTCAGCCTGATGTTTCTGAGGTTGAGTGTAGATTTTGCCTGCTCCTATAGGGTAATAAGAGTTCTGGGTAAGGACAGCATCTGACGTTTGGACATAAACTGACACAGGTGGTCACTGAGGCAGCCCTTACTCTGGTCATGGTCACCTGGGAGCTTCAGGAATTTCCATGTTAATTTTATGACTTACCTAGATAGTATCTAGCAAACAGAGACACATAGTTGCTTAAATGGGATGGGAGTTGGGACATAAGAACAAGTTGAACTACCAGAAAAGAAGAAAAAGGGTTACAGAATTTCTATGTGTATTATAATCTCATACTTTTGCAGAAAAATAGCTAATTTCTTCTCCATCTTCCCAGATCTCCCCCATTGCCCAAACTAAATCCTGTCATCTTTCTGTTCTCTGGAAGGTAAAATGTTGGGCAGCCAACAGACAGGGGCAGAAGCTCCTGGGGAATCTCTTGAAACTCAATAACCAAAGTCTAGGAGAAAGGGAATCTTATATAGAGGCAAATGTGATAATTTTTAAGTAGATTTGATGCTGCTATGTTTTTGGTGAATTAATTTTGGAGCAGAGGCTAGTATTTCACTGAAAGCCACTCTGAATATGAATGTATAAAGTCTAGGCAAGGACTCCCTAAAGATGTTCAATGGTGTTACACAGAAAGTGTTCTGGCATGGCAATGTAGCATGTTATTTTCAGCAGACATTACCCTCCCAAATTGATTCTATTTTAGACAACATGCTGACTAATGTACAGAGCAGCTTGACAGAAAGATGTATCCATTTGGATAGTTCAGATCTGAACAACAGCAGATTTTCAAGCAAGTTTCAACTTTTTAGAAGGTTTTACCATTTTAAGTATAGATACTATAATTAGAATTATGCCTGGATTGAGAAATTTTTATCCAAAAGATATTTTTCAGCTTAAATAAAATTAAACAATTTTAATTTTTCCAAAGCAAAGTTAAACTAATTTTTTTATTTCATTAAAATTATTGTAATAAGAATAATTTTCTGCTTATATTTCACAATACAAAACTGAATCATTTGATTAATTGGTTGCTTATTTAAAGTTAAATCATTGATAGTATTTGCATTGTCAGTTTTCTTTGTGACTGTTTACGTTAGCCAATTTTTATACCTGTAAATTTTTGCCAAAAAGATATGATGCTTCCACAAATAACAAGTATTTATATATACTGTTATACTCATTATCAGATTGATTTTTGCTTTATCTCATTTGATTTTCCTTTTAAAACTACTCATTTTGAATTTGATAGAAGACCGATAGTCATATTTGTTTCTGAGAAAAGTCTGAACAAGTCTTTTCAGATATCCTAGGATTTCATTCCAGCTAAAGGGATGCATGAAACTTCCTCATTTCAGTGAAAGAAGCCAGACACTGAAGGCTACATATGTATGATTTCATTTATATGAATGTTCAGAGTAGGCAAATCCATAGAGACAGAAAAGATTTTAGTGGTGGCCAGAAGACAATGCAGTGAGGGAAGAGGGGAATGATTGCTTAAAAGCTTTCCTCTTGGGGTGACAAAAATGTTCCAGAACTAGATAGTGATAACAGTGCACAACATTTTGAATGTACTAATGTCACTGAAATATACACTTTACAATGGTGGAAATGATGAATTTTAACCACTCATAACCATGTTTTATGAATTTTACTACTTTTTTAAGTAAAGGGAAAATAAGGTTCTGAGATTCAAACCTGTGCAATCAAAATAAACTGTCGAATAGAGAAGACTGTAAACGTATTCTGAATACTATTTAATTTTTCTGCCCATGAAACCAAGCCTCATTCTAAATAATATAAGAGCCAAAAGAAACTCTCTAGGCTGGTATTAACCTTTTTCTCAAATAAGAAAATTGGGTTGATAGGTGCAGCAAAGCACCATGGAACACATTTACCTATGCAACAAACCTGCACGTCCTGCACATGTCTCCCAGAAATTAAAATAAAATTAATGTTATCAATGTTCATTGTGAAAAATCAATACAGAAAGCATAAATTATCAATTCCATTGTCTGGAAATCATGTTTTTGCATTTTATATATATATATATATATATGCACAAACTTTATTCCCCTAAAAAGAGATTAGATATTGTTTGGTAGTATATCCCACTACATAATTTTACCACCTACCTCATGCTTGCAATTCTTTCACTATGTGCAGGCAATGTTCTATGTACTTTAAGTATATTAACTAACTTAATCATCAAACAACCCCATGAGATTGCCCTTGTTCATTGATTTCAGCAATGAGAAAGCTAAGAGAGGGAACCGGCAGCCTTTCAAAGGTCACACAGAAAGTAAGCGACAGATCCAGGATTCATATCCAAGCATTCTGGCTCTAGGGTCCATGCTTCCCAACCGTTATGAACCAATATTCAGCCAAATCAATACTGAGGGGCACGTGAAATTTATCCAGTACTTTGCTATTACAAACAAAAATCCAATGAACATTCTTGAAGCCATACACAAAAATAATGGTTACAATAGAAGTCACTGGAATTGAACATTTTGGTTCAGCTTACACTAAAATTTAAGGCTTTTGATATAACAAATATATTTTTGGAATGATGCATCTTACGTTTGTAGGAGAGCACACTCATCTGTGGGGAAAAGATTCATTGTGAAGCACACAGCACCTTATTTGGTTGGATCATCTCATGATTAAAGTTCAGGTGTTATCTACCCTGTAAGTGGCAGAATCAAGACTGCAATGTTGCCTGCTTTTCTTTTTAACTCATGCTTTCCCTTGACTACACTGCTCCTCAAAGTAAAACCTCTGTGTCTGTGTACTATTCGTGGAATACTCTGCAATTATAACCACCTTCTAATACGATTAATACTCAATCAAAATGTATTATACATATGTATACATACTCATTTGCAAAGTTGTGCTTCAAAATAGTGATCTCTTCCCAACATTATATGTTATGATATTGACAATTTGATAATGACCCATTGTACAAAATATTTCCCATTAATACAACAAAGACATAACTGAGCATTTCTATTTCCATGCCAGCCATAAGCACAATTTTGCAATGTGATCATCTTAGAATTATTTAATCTCTCAATACAGCAAAAACAAGAAACCAAATTGACCTTTTTCCATTACATCCCCCATATCTGTAAATATTACTTTACACATCCAATTTCTGCTTATTTTAACCAGCCGTTTCTTTAAAAAAAAGTCACTTCTTTTAATAGCAATATTAAAGCTCTGTTTAAAACATTGTATAACAAACCCCACCGCATTTTAGATGGCTGCTTCCCTTTGAAAAGAAGAAAAAACAATCTGTACATTTACATAAAAAATTCAAAAGCATTCACTGGGGGAAAAAAAGAAAGCTTTAAAAATATACTTTCTTGCACATTCAAATAGCACAAATTTCCCCTTACACATATAAGGAAATAATACTACATATGTGAAAGTCAAATAAAATATAGAAATGAATCCCTAAAATTAAATTTTTATTTGGGAGAAAAGTGTGGCAAATTAGGGCATACCTGCAGACCAGGTGGTTTTCAGCATATCCAAAGAACAAAGAGATGGTTAGAAGTTTTACAAAAAGGGAAGTCTTACTGGTTGCTTTTTGAGAAAGCTTATCGGCACTAGTGAGGTCTTGGGGAAGTGGCAGGTTTTGATTGGTGAGTGAGGGAGTGCACAAAACACAGGGGTTGTTTCAGTAGCTATTAGATAAAACTGGCTTCTGGTTACAGCAGGCAATTTCAGCAACTAGACTTGCAGAGAATTCCATTCTCAGAGCAATAGTTTGTGCCTTGAGCTCTTTCTCCCCCTGGCTTCTTGACTGTCTTTAGTTGAGTATTTCAAGATTGATCTGGTTCTCGTGATCAACTTTCACACATGCTCAAAATGATGACATTAAAAGAAGAAGACTTAAAATGAAAATAAATAGTCTAAGTCTAAAACACATAGATTTCAATATCAAATTAGAAAACAGAAAATGTAGAAATAATCTGATTTTTAGATACACATTTAATTGACAGAGTCTCTTAGCATCCAGAGGGCTACAGAAGGAATACAGCATTTCCCATGAATGCCTTGTGTGTTCTACACAACCAGTTCAGGCTCATCCTGCAAATGCCTTCAGATTCATTATGCAGTCAGCTCTGTCTCCTTGATTTCTCACTCCAAATAAGGTGAGCCAAAAAGAGGTTGATCCCTCACCAGACTCAAATGGCAGTTGCCATTGGCCTGAGAAAAAAAGGAAAAGGCAGTGTGCCAAGCCTAGGAAAAAGTATGAAGCAGACAATGTGGCCTTTCCTACCACCCATATTGCCTGTGGCCTCCCCTTGCTCCTGAAGGCCTGTGTCTTCATGTTGCCCTCTGACTGTCGAAACACCCTACTTGGGCTGCCTTCTCCCAACGTTCCCTCTGTTCTAAAATGACAACTTGATCTTTTTCTTTCATACATTCAAAATTTCTGCTTCTTCTATTATTTTAAAATTTCTCTGGAGAAAGCAAACTGATTAAAAATTAATTAGTTAATTAATTAACTAAACGATGATGGAAAGCCTGGAGTATTTCTTACTTAAGGGGGTCTCCACTGGAGGTGTTGCTGACAATGTTAGCCGAAACCTGAAAGAAGGGGGCCCACAAGGCCTAGCTTTCCTTGATTCCCACCAACGCCACTCAGAAGAAGGGCAATGAGGAGGGAAATGAAATTTGCAGCTCCCAGGCCCTGATCAGGTGTCAAGTCTGTGGGTTTTAGGTCTAAGGACAGTCCATCTCCCCTGGGTGAGTAAGATCCACCCCCTCAGCTCCCTCTAGCCTCTAAATTCTAGGGAGACATGTTATTTGGTTCTAAATTAAAAAGATGTTGGTCAATATAAGAGAGAATAGAAACAGCAATAAAGGATTTAACTTCAGTAAAGGTAAGTTTTAAAATGTTTTTGTTATTAGCACCCCCCAAAAAAAACAACTCATCTCTGGACTCTTGCTACCAAAAAGCAGGGAACCCTAGCTACAGTGAATATTCCCCAGTTTGCTACCAACTTGTGGATACAGAAATCTTTGCACAGACTGCAAGCAAACCTACCATTCTATCCGGTTCCCTCTTTCCTTCCCACAGAAACCAGAAAAGTTTAATTTGTTTACAGTTTTAAACAAATTACACAAATGAACATGAACTATTTCCTGATAGACTCAGTTATAATGCAGCATTTGAGAGCTAGGCCTAGCTCTCTCTTTTTTCTATTATAAGACAAACTATACCCATCTCATTTCAAATTATTACCATTTTCCTTTTTGTTTTCATTTCATTTTAAATGTTGCATTGATTAATAATAATATACATACACACATTTTTTTCCAATTATCTTTCTATAGAAAATTGCTACTTCATGGGTCACTTTAACAAATTTTGCCTCCAAAGTCAAATGAATTTGGTAGTGCAATAAGAGTGAGTCCCAATCCTTGGTGAGCTGCAAAATTTTTAATTTAATTCAGTCTTCATTGTTTCTTTTCCAAAACTTTCTTCACATAGTGATACCTGATATTTCTTGTTTATTTTTTAAATTATCACTCTAAGTGAATATATGATAATGTGATATTATCATAATTTAGCTATTGTTGGACTAATATTTATTCAACATATTTATTAGGAAAACATCTGTAACAAAGAGCAGATGATTTAGAGACCTGAAATCCAATGCTGCAGCCTGAGATTTACCAGTGGTCTGTTTTAATATTTTTCACTTCTTGGAAAAGATAATCAACAACTTGGTTTAAAAATACAAATTGGTGGGTAGCATAATTGAAAATTGAGGGAAAAAATCATCATAGTCTTGCATGCTGAAATTGAACTTCACAATATTATTTCTGGAAACCTCCAGAATGTCTGGCAAAGACCTCATTGTAGCACTGTGACATTATCTCTTTGCGCATGCTTCTGCTAATGTAATAAATTTGGGTTCCAAATTGTTTAAAAAGTCAAGGCCATCTTCTTCCTGTTTCTCACTGCAACAGCCCACAGAACCAGCTGGAGATCCTCTTCCTTCATAGTTATACGTGAGGACATAATCTTGAGATGGGAAGTGGTCTTCATTCTGATTACATCGATGCAATTTCTGTAAAATTTTTTAAATAAACAAATTGTATTATAGTTTTAAACAACTTAAATATATGAACATAAAATTTATTTTTATTTACCTTTTATGTTTAATTTTTAACCAGTGTGTCCTCTAATGGATTCCTACACACAAAAAATGCACATGATTGGTCTATATTATAACCATACCATAAAGTCAGTATATTTTACATTTCTATTAATCCATATAAATAAAAAATTATATATACAAGGGTTATATTTAAGTACATTCAAGTTAGCATTAAATGCTTATCCCTGAATTTTATATACAAAGGTCAGGCTAGACCAAAAACAGAGACAACAGGCATACTGGTTCGGAGTTTGCGATTGGCTGTCAAACAGTCTTGGCTGTGAGTCAAAGCTGTGGCTTTATCATCTAGCTATATGGCTTTGGGCAAGTGGCCAAATATCTTTTCATTTCAGTAACCACCTAACAAGATTATTTTAGAAATTAATGACAAAATAATAATGCATAATACATGTATTATGTCCAGTATATATTAAATGTACAATAAATGTTAACTAGAATCACTATTATATGCAGTTATAAAGTAGGTAGGATTTACTGCATTAACTTCAAAATCAAGTTTCCAAGATAGCCAAAATATGGCAAAATATATAGATGCACCAAAAAGTTCAATGGAATTAAAAATAATGAACATAATCACATTGCAAAAACTGGGCTTTTATAATGAAGAGGCCGTGCATTCAGTCACATCTGCCCTGTCTGCCACACCACTGGCCTGTCTGCCAACTCGTCAACTGCTGTGCCTCCTCCCTTTCCCCCTCCGTGTGCCCACTCCTTGCCTATGTGGAGCTCACTGGCATGGCTTACGTTGTGTCTTTCCTCATGACGTTGTTAGCCATTACCCATTACCTGGTGTGCAATGGAGGAACCCTCCTAAGACTGTGTCTTAAGCTTCACTCCATCTCAACCTGATCTTATATGAATACTGACTGTCAAGAAGTAGAAAAAGAATTAACACTTGAATTTGACCCTCCAAAATTCTATGGATACATAACATACAACCCTATACCGGAAAATCACCCATTTGTATTCCATCCGAGGATTAAAGGTCCAGTGTTTGTGCTGCAATGGCACTGGTATCCTCTGATAAAAGAGGTAAAAATTTAGTACCAGAAGAATCAAGTGGCTTTCTACCTAGCTGCACATTTGAATCATCTCAGAAATGTAAAACAAAAACAAAGCAAACAAAAAAGCCCAAATTCATTGAATTAGAATCTTTTAGACATTAGCATGTTTTAAAACTTCATAGGGGATTTTGCCAGGCCCCGTGGCTCACGCCTATAATCCCAGGACTTTGGGAGGCCAAGATGGGTGTATCCCTTGAGCCTAGCAATTGTAGACCAACCTGGGCAACATGACAAAACCCCCTCTCCACAAAAAATACAAAATTAGCCAGGTGTGGTGGTGCACACCTGTAGTCCAAGCTACTCAGGAGGCTGACATAGGAAGATTACCTAAGCCCCTGAGGTCAAGGCTGCAGTGGGCAGAGATTGCAGCACTGCACTCCAGCCTCAGCAACAAAGCAAGAGCCTGTCTTAAAAAAAGAAAAAATTAAAAAATTAAAAAGCTTCAAATTCCTAGGGGATCTTGATGTGAACAGATAATTCCTTATTTTAATTCCTTCTTTTATATTATTGCTTTCCTTAGAGTAAAAGCACTTTATATTGGCATGGTGCTTTGTATGTTTAAAACATGTCATGCAATAGTGACTGTAGTTAATAATAGTATATTGTACATTTCAAAATTGCAAAGAAAGTACATTTCAAATGTTCTCACCACAAAAAAAAAGTATTTGAGGTGATGCATATGTTAAGTGTGATTTAATCATCCTACCTTGCAGACATAAATCATTTCACTTTGTGCCCAATAAACATATACAATTATAATTTGTCAATTTGCAATAAGATGCAATAAGATAAAAAATATATATAAATCATGCTATTTAATCTTTATCCTAAAACTGCATATGAATGTTTGTGTTTTCACAGAGAAATACAGATTTCATTTGAAAAGTTTTTAATTGTGAGGAACTAGAATTGTTTTCACATTCTTCTATATCAAAAAGGTTCATGAGGTAAATGCACCACTAAAAATGAGACATTAGTGAAGAATAATAAAAATAAAAGCTTCCAACATTCATGGGATTCTATAAATTAAGTGAAATATGACAAACTACACAAAATTTCTTTTAAATTAAATAATGTAACAAAATCAAAGAGCACAGGAAAATGAACAAAGCAAGCAAGAGAGGGCCCACAGAACAGTGTGGAAAAGCAGTTTCTGAAAATATATGTTAATTTCGATTTTCTATTTTTCTGCATTTGGAGATTTAAATTTTAGAGTCAAAACACCTAAGGAAACTCACTTCACCGAGACGGGGTTGAGTAAAACTGTGCCACTCCGAGTAAGTGTATCTGCAGTTGTCCACCTCCGTGTGTCCTCCCCTGCAGGAATCCAGGGTGTGATGGTGCCCAGCCCCCCGGCAGGATTCCAAGGTCTGGTTTCCTCCTTTCATCATTTCAATGGTTTCCTGCCCTCCATTTTTCATTCCTGAGCCCACAGTGCCACAAAAACCTTGGCTAGAGTTGTTGACAGTCTGGGTCATAAATCCATTGGCAGAACACTGAAATAATAAAATAAAAAATTCGTGTTTAGAGGAAACGGGTTCTAACTTGTCATGAGAATGCAAAGGAGAGAGAACATTTATCCAATCTTTTATTCATTCATTCATTCATTCATTCAACAGACATTTATCAGTTTCTAATTATGTGCACAGATGCTGTCTTCATTCATTTTGTACTGCTCTAACAGGATACCTCAGACTGGGTAATTTTTAAAGAACAGAGGAGAGTAAGCAACTAAAGTTTGGACATGATAAACTTTAGAAACATGTGGGATGTCGGCCGGACTTGGTGGCTCAAGCCTGTAATCCCAGTACTTTGCGAGGCCAAGGTGGGTGATCACCTGAAGTCAGGAGTTCGGGACTAGCCTGACCAACATGAAGAAACCCTGTCTCTACTAAAAACACAAAAAATTAGCCAGGCATGGTGGTACATGCCTGTAATCCCAGCTACTCAGGAGGCTGAGGCAGGAGAATCTCTTGAACCTGGGAGGCAGAGGTTGCAGTGAGCGGAGATCATGCCATTGCACTCCAGCCGGTCAACGAGAACAAAACTCAGTCTCAAAAAAGAAAGAAAGAAAGAAAAAGAGAAAGAAAAAAAACATGTGGGATGCCCAAGATGAATATATGAATATGTAGATTTGGAGCTCAGATGAAAGATCTGAGCTGGAGATATAATTCTGGGAGTCACTCCCAATAGGTGATAGTTGAAGCCATGGGAATAGATGACCTATCCAGAGAAAATTGTCTACCGAAAGAAAAAGGGCTAAGGCTAAAACAACAAGAAAAATCACATTTTAAGCGGTGGGTAAGAGAAGCATGGCTTTGACAGGAAAGATGTGAATAGCCATTGAGACAACAGAAAACCGAAGAGGCAGGACTCTGAAGCCATGAAGACAGAATATGGTAAAGACTGGGAGCAGCCAATGATGTTAACAGCAGAAAAATCAGAGCAAGGTAAGAATGGGTTCAGTCAAAGTATAAGTGCCCATTGGATTTAAGTGAAAGAGTGGCCATTAATAACCTTTGTCAAAAGGATATCCAAGGAGTGCTGAGTAAGCAGGAAGTACTATTATAGGGAAATCAAATATAATGTTTTCTTCACAAAAGTTCAGTTTGAAAGAAAAAGACAGATGTGGAAAAAACTAGAGGATGACAAAGAGTCAAAGAAATGCTTTAAAACGAAAAAGGCTTGATGAAACATTAACTTAATACTGGAACTTCACCCAACCCTCTGAGCCATAGGACACACATTTGGTTACAGCAGCACCTCAACATGTCAGTTTTCATTACAAACAGTTACATTCCTTTCAGGACAAGAACCCGCATTACCTTCAGGTTCCATTGTGCCACCTTCTTATCAATTTAAATTTTTTCCTACTTAAAATGAAGACTTTAACTAAACTGGAAGATTCTCAAGTACAGATGATTTGCTGAACCTGAAATATACCTACAAAAGTCGTACTTACTATCTCGTTGCCTTAGAAAAAAATGCCAGAAAAGAAGAACTGAAAAATAGCCATGTGGTGGCAGTGCTACCCTACATTGTTTTACTTAGGTTGCTGTTACAATAAAATTGAATTACAAAAAAAAAAAAAAAAACCAAAAAAAAAAAAAAAAAAAAAAAAAAAAAAAAAAAAACTCCTAACTATTAAATCTTTTTATGGTATAATTTTGTTGCAATAAACACAAATTCAAAAATCATATTTCTAAGTGAATAAAAGGGGAATTTTAAATAAACTGAAAGCAATTTTGAGCCTACAGGGCTAGCTTTCATACTTTCTATTCTCTGCTTCTTCCTGTCCTCCATCTGCATTTCCCAAAGTTCATTCTCACAGGGTATTAACAACTCCTCATCCATGTCAATAATTTCCAGGTATGCTTTTCCAGTCCTGATTGTTCACCCAACTAGTAACCCATATGCATGCCTTCAAATGAAATTCAGATCCAAAGCTAAAAGTATAAATTTTCCTCATTGTATTAAACTGTTTATAGATTTGATATAAAATGTTATGTTCTTGTATAAATTAATAATTCCAGGTCTTTTATAGAAGTGTTTCTGACACAGAACAGGTAAATATTGTGAAGTGGCCACTCAATATCATCACCTTAGCATTAAATTGCAAAGGACAAATATTAAGTAAAAGTCATCCACGCCAGTCTTAAATATAAAATAAGAACTTACTATTATGAGTCAAGGACTATTAAGGGATTAAACCTACTTTCTCACTGGAGAGATAGTCACAGGGTTCTACATGAAGGCATGTCAAGCATAGATGGGCTGTGATTTTGTATGGTGGTGGGGAGGATTGAAAGAGAGAAATAGTGAATAAGAAAGGCATCTTCACCCTGAGACATAGAAAAGGCCAGATATGTAGCTGTGGTCCCTGGCTATAGCCTTTGTCACTTCGACTCTGCTCTTTACTTTGTTCCTTACGTTCAGTCAGTCAACAACCTTATCACTTATACCTTTGAAATGTTTCTTATTCATCCCTATCTTAACACAACAATTACCATCATCCTGGTAGAATTATCTCATGCTTAAACTAAGCTTTCCTCTTCCCCAGCCCTGATGTCTTCCTATTCTCACTGATCCCCCTACTGACTCAGCATCACGGCACTTGCATCATACCTCTCTTGTAGAAAAGCCTTCTCTCCCTTACCAAGAGAATAAATCCAAAATCCTTAGTGCAGCATTTAAAAGTCCTATCTCCCACTTGTCTCCTAATATTCTCTTCCCTAACACCTAACTTGTTTCAAGCTGCTATTCCAACACATGATTTCTTCTGTTCTAAATCAATTTATTTATTATTTGCTGAATAGTCCCTAAACTTTATCATCTCCTAACTTATAGGCAATGCTGTTTTCCTCTTCTTTAGCTATTCTTGCTATCTCTTCATTTTCAAACCTTCTAATTCTTTAAGTTACCAAGTAAGCTCTACCTCTTGTCACCAGACTTTCTGGTTGATCCAAACCAAATGAGTACACTTAGGTATCATAGGTACTTTTGAACTTCAACAGTGCTTTATCACATTGGTTTATTGTCATGTTTCTATTTTGCTTTGTCATAAAAGTAGGATCTCTTTCTCATAAATAAGTTGACATCTTTTTTGAGGTGAGAACATGCATTGTAAGTACTTTTGTGTGTGTGTGTGTATATGTGTGTGTGTGTATATATACATATATTTCACACAGAACAAGAAGCATAAAAGCACCTCAGAAGTCCCAAAAAATATATAAGGAAAGATAGTGGTAGTAATCTTCCAGACCCCTCTTCCTTTCTTTTAGATATCTCATTGATATTTTCCTAGTTATCCTGAGGGCTTTCAGCAAGCTTTTTTCCCACTATTGTAAATAGTCAAAAAGTTAGATAAACAAATTATATCTGGAAATACAGATTGTAGAGTGCAGCCAAAACAAATTACTGTTATAATAAATTTTCAACATCAAAGAACAAGTTTAAACTATAACACTAGAGTGAAAAAAAGATAACTAAAACAGTACATCTGGATTAAGAAGTTTAATAAATTATCACTATATAAACATTAGAATATTGACAGACAAAATAATTATGCCTACTAAATGTGATTCAATTAAAAATAAAAATTAACTCCTACATTTTGAAATGAGTTTATAAGGATGAATTAGAGAAAATAGGGGAGATACAAACATATATTCATTTAAAAAATACTTACCACTCTGTCATCTCCAGGTGCTTCTGTGTTTGATATAATTAAGTTTTGCTGTGCTAAATCTTCAGGAAAGCGTTTCCCTTTAGTTGCACCAAAAACTCCACATACTAAAGTTAGCAATACAGCTGAATTTAAAAATAAAAAGAACTCACTTTAGCATACATCTGTAAAATATTCATAATTTACTTCTTATGACCTAATGATCAAAGTGGAAAATTAAGCCACTAAGCATGGTTTCCCATGAATTATCTTGGCTGTTCTAAGTTAATGTGTTACCATGTAGCTTAGATTTTAGAATCTGAAGCAATTATCTGTATTTTTTCATTATATCTCTCTAATTGTTTGAATTGTGCCCA
Organism: Cebus imitator; assembly: GCF_001604975.1. Classification (NCBI taxonomy): domain Eukaryota; kingdom Metazoa; phylum Chordata; class Mammalia; order Primates; family Cebidae; genus Cebus; species Cebus imitator. The sequence continues at coordinate 871,012 of NW_016107327.1, read as the reverse complement.
TCAAGATAAAGTACTTAGAATCATGAGTTAAGCAGTATATAAAGAAAAAAATCACTGACATTTAAGACAAAGACTTTGAAAAAAATTTAGTGATTTCCCCCAAAAAAAATTTCCTATGTGAAAATGTGAAAAGAGAATGGTTTGTGTATATAAAAACATGAAAATACAGACTGTTTTCCTGGAAAATATTTATCTTAATTGAACCTACTTTGTATTTTGCCTATTTAGAATTCTTATTCTAAACTATAATTGTGGGAGATTGAAAATATATGATAATTAAACTAAGAATAATAACAACAACAATTCTTCCTGTCTAAAAGACCAGATAATGCACTGGCAAAATCCCCAAACCCAGACCACTACATATTTTTGTATGGCCTGTGAACTAAGACCTTTTATTTTGAAATGGTTGAAAAAATTCAGAAGAATAAGAATTTATAATGTGAAAATGACATAAAATTGGATACAATGGAGAACATAGGATCTGCAGAGCTTGAAATATATACTATCTGGTTCTTTACAGAAAAAGTGTGCCAACTCCTGCCTACTCTATGTGGCCCCCGCTTCCTTCCGGGCTCCACTTCCTAATCCTCTTCCCTTGTCCACTACTGTCTCACCACACTGGTTTCCCTACCATTCCTTGGTTTCTCCAGACATCATCACAAATTAGGGCCTTGGCATTTGACTTCCCTCTCTGACTGAAAGTTCTTCCCCCAGGCATTCCACCTGCCTAATTCACCTCTTCCAGAAATGATTAAAAAGTAATCTTCTCAGGCCTGACCTAATTTTTTATTGAAAATTGCGACCACTGGCACCAACACTTTCACAAACACACTCCATGGCGCTACAGATCCTAATTATTTGGCTCTCTTTTTTTTTTCTTCCATAGCATTTAATTTATTCATTAACTGTCACAAGGCAGATTGATTGTTTTTGTTAGTTTGTTTGTTTGCCTTTTCCTATTTTTCACAAGCACCTAGAATAGTTTCTTGCTTACAGTAGGAGTTTGATATATGTTTACTTTTTGGCTTGATGAAAAATCATGTACACGTTAGAAATTTACTATATACTGTTCTAAGCACTTTACGTGCATTACCTCATTTAATCCTGCTACACCATATGGTAAGCTACTACAATTTCCCCTTTTACAGATGAGGAAACTGAAGCACAGCTAAGTAATTTCCCCTAGGTCAAACGGCTTACAAGTGAAGCTGGAGTACAAACTCTGGCAGTCTGATTCCTGAGTCCTTGCAATTAACTTCTACTCCTATCACAAAACAAAGCTAATCTAGGCTGGAGGACTGAATGGAACTAAAAAGAGAAGAAAAAGTATAGCACCATCAGGAGCTATCTCTGGTAAGAAAGAGGTTAACAGAATTTAAAATTGGCAAGATACACCCAAGAAGAGACATTGCTGAGAACAGAACATCTCCTGTAACTCTGTGGCTAAATGGTAAGAAGATATGGAATGAAAGTGGCTTTTAGTGGACTTTCATAAGGCAGAAATTTTAGGTTGTTCTATTTAGCCCTAAAAGGAATCCCACTGGAAACAAGAAACAAAGGCTCTTTGTTTGTCAGATTCAGTGAAATCTAAGGAATTTGCAACAATTCTGTCTAAGCATAAAATCTTATCTCAAGAAGGATCATGTTCCCTTCACAAAAAATATTCAAACAAAACTTAGGTAATAACACAAAAAGAACTTGGAAAGAGCTTCACACCTGGTGGTTGTTTGGACAAGATTATTTTTTAAAGATCTTTTCCAGTACCTACATTTTTATTACATATTTTAACTTGAAGTAAGTGAAAATACTTACAAAAGAGCAGTGCTATACCCAGTAATATCGCAAGAATTGCCCATTTTCCAAGTATTACTCCTGTACTCCTTGAAGTCTCACGACACTGACTTGGATGAGGACAATCACATAGATTAACTGTCAACATTTTTGTTGCAGATTGGCCTGCCCTGTCTTTTACAGTAATAGGAATGGTATATCTTTGAAATCCAGCATTTTTCCGATATGAAAGACGGGCAGCTGTATCTGAAAGAAAATAAAAGAAGTTAATTTTTTAATGATCATTCAGTTTTCCCTTAGCATTTGTTTCATCATGCTTATTTTTGAAGGCATCATTCTCAAGGAACTGCCTGCCACATGAAAATAAATAAAAATGGAGGACTATCTTCAACCTTTTCAAACTCTAAAATTACCTTGTATGTGTTGTCCCTTGTAATTCCATAGAAGGGAGTCCTAAAGAAATAATTTAGCATTGGAGTGGCCCAGTAGCAGCCTAGTAATATTTATCTATACAAATTAATAATGTTATTTTGGCTGTTAACATACACTTCAAGCATTTTTCTTTAGTACCAATGTATCTACTCATAAAGAATTAATGACTACAGGTACACACAAATAGTGTCTGAAGTTCACATTCTCTTATCCATTGACCTAGTATTTGCCCATTGTTCATATGGATAAGGTAATTTTTCAAAGCACAATAGATTGTTTATTATTAATGCCTTGCATCTGTAAGTAATCTTAGTATCAGAAGCTAATTAATGCACTCAGGCTACTTATAAGACTTACACAAAATAGAAATATCTATATAACAATTTGTTTTTATCAACTGTGATAGTCTATTTTCCCCAATAGTCTTGGTCTCTTATTTTGATGACCATATTTCCAACTAACTAAAAGCTCCACAGAATTTCAATGGCAATTACAACGTACCTGAGCTTTTATAATAGACTAAGTAAAATGGCAAAGTAGCACAAAACACACCCCGGAAGTCATCTGGAATTCCTTAGCCTTGATTAAATGCTCTGCTGTGGCTGTAAGAATTTCAGAGATTTTGGCTGTACCTCATACCTGAAGACTCCCCAGAGGAATATGAATTACCACTTGGGTTTATGTAGGACCCTTCAAGACCACACCGTGTCTAAGGTAAGATCCCTGAAATCCCTCCCCGCCCTCAAGACAACATGTGGAGCCATATTCATGTCTTAGTTATTCACAGTAGTGCATTGGCCTCTGATTTTCCTTTACTCAACTCTGCCCCCTTCATATTGTCCTCCTGTCACCAGTGTCCCCTTTAAAAGACATAAATCTGGGAATGTCATTGCCTTACTTGTACATTTCCAATACATAACTACTGTCACCTACTGTACCAAGGTTAGTCCCCTCAGCCTGGCACACAGGCCATTCACCACCAGATTCCACCCTTCCTTCACCCAACCTCTTGGCATTCTGAGTAAAGCCTTCTCAACTCTAATGACATAATGTACTTATTCTCCTAGTATGTTTCTTCTTTTATCCACACAATTAATTATTGAATAAGCAAACATTCCTTAAGCAGTTAGTATCTACTAAGCATTAGGCTAGGTGTTGGAAGTACAAAGATGGATTGTAAATGTTCTAGGAAACTCATGTATTGGAAGGGAGAGGTAATCAGATGTAAATGCAACAGGAAAGGCATTGCAATGCAGGTAGCAAAGGGTCATGGTGCCACTCCTTTCAATTCAACCATCTCAGCTGGGATTGTGCCTGTCTTGTTCATCTCTATATAAATCCTCAGGATCTGGACTAGTGCCTAATAGATAGTAGGTGCTCATAAATATCATGGAAAAAAGTCATGCTCATAAATATCAAGCTAAGAAATGGAAAAAGAGGTATTCTAAGTAGATGGGGCCATACACACAAAAGCCCAGTTGCATGAAAGAACATGGCAGTAACAACAGAGAGAAGTATGGATGAAGTACAGAACATGACACCCCCAGAAACTGCTACAATAGATGGCAGCCCCTGACCTGAACACTCCTTTCCATATCTCTTCCCATAACGCACCAAGTTCACTTCCAAGATACCCCAGAGTGCTTGGTCTAGAAACCTGGGTTCCTCACTTCCAGAGTGAGCTTACAATACACTTTACACTACACATCTGCTCTCTCCTCACCTCACTGGTGTCATTATTATTATTATTATTATTATTATTATTATTATTTTGAGACGGAGTCTCACTCTGTCTCCCAGGCTGGGGTGCAGTGGTGCAATCTCGGCTTACTGCAACTTCTGCCTCCTGAGTTTAAGTGATTCTCCTGCCTCAGCTTCCCAAGTAGCTGGGATTACAGGCATGCGCCACTACGCTGGGCTAATTTTTGTATTTTTAGTAGAGATGGAGTTTCACCATGTTGGCCAGGCTGGTCTTGAACTCCTGACCTCAAGTGATCCTCCTGCCTCAGCCTCCCCGAGTGCTGGGATTACAGGCATGAGCCACCATGCCCAGCCACTGGCTTTACTTTTTAAAACATACACAAACAAAAAATGTTTGTCTTAATGATAAGCTGCTTAACAAAGGTTTTATTTGTTGTGAATTTAAATTTTGCCTTCATGAAAATTATAATTTCCTTTACTTTACCTATAACAGAGCTCCCATACAATATTTGGAAAAGTTTAGTTTAGCCTTCTAAAATATATTAATGAGAATCAGTTTTACTTCATGCATTGTGTAAGTAAATAAGTAAATCCACCCTCCAGTTATTCTCAGTTATTTCAGAGTTTATAAAACATTATTTTTGACTAAATACCATTAACTTTGGTGAGGGTCCACAGTCTATTGACTTCTGGAGAAGTGTTTGGCAAACTGAAATAAAATGGAGCTCCATGGACGGGTTCATCGGGATCAATAGCTAAAATGTCAGTGTACTCCATTTTTGGTTTGCAGATTACTACATAGTCTTGAAGTATATCGGGCGGATTATCATTTACATCTTCAATGTCCACAGCAAGTGTTCCAGTACATGATCTGTTATCTAAGGAGAAAGGAATAAGGTTTAGTATTATTTTAAAATTCTTTTATAGTTTCTTAAAGAATAAAATGTCCATTATATTCTATATATGATATGTGTTTTTAAGTAAACTGATTATTAAAGGAAATGGTAAATAAATAATAATAGATGGATAAATAGAATTTGCAGATTATCTGAAATGACTATTGTTAGTAATAGTATCAGATGCCACTGTCAATAAATCTTTTACCAGGATTGCAACCAAATAAAAATAAAAGTCTGAATTTCAATCTCTATTTTTGGGGATTCCAAGTGCAGATGTTAATAAGTAGTAACGTAGTTACAGACAAGATTTCTAATCCCAGTAGATATTCATAGTACTAGGAAGATTTTTTCTTAAATATAAGATTCCCAGGCTCCACAACCGGAGATTCTGATTCCATTAGTCTAACAAAGTATCTACAGATTAATATTCTTATTTTAATATGAAGACAGGGTTGAAAAACTCTGGGTTACTTTAAGGAACAGAATTCAAGAAAAGGATCATTTTGACCTAATATTCAGCTGAACTACACAAAAGCTCAATTTGAAGTGATACAAACTGATGTGGAAGAGTCTGGTGAGACCATTTTATTTAGTTTTATATGTTAAGTTTTACCTTTGTCCTCTAGCACAGAAATATATAAGAATTTAACGTCTTACCCTACTGGGAATATAAAGATAAATAAAACATGGCCTCTTGTCACCAAACAGTTTCACCTTGTTAGATAATTAGGAGAGACAGAAAGAGTCTTTAAAGTAATTTCAAATTCCATATGCTTACCACCAAAAAAAAAAAAAAAATCTGCATAAAAATAGTTGCATTTTATTCTCTAATTCCTTTATTAAATACCAGAGTAAAACAATTTTTTTACCTTGGTCTATCACCAGGACTGTAATATTATACAACTCATTTTTGGGAGTTTCGACCTCCCTATCCAGGGTTTTGGAAGTTATGATTGACCCTGAAATTTCATCAATGGTGATCCAACCTTTAGGGTCATGCAATTTTTTGTACCTGTTAATAAAAAATAAAAAGTCTTTAGCACTAGAAAATGTTTTCAAATAAGCTACTATCTCAATGATTACAAATACATTATTAGTATGTAGTTACAGATTTCTTTTTACCTTAAACCATTGCTACTTCTAGAGTCAGGGTCATATGCCTTATAGCCATTGATCTTTGACCCCACTGCTAAGTTTTCTTTAATCCGCACAAATTGGGCTGCAGGGCTGCATTCAGGCCCCTCATCCAGATCCCTCACATGAACTGTAACCAAGGCTCTGTTCAAGGCTGTCACTCTGGGTATATCTCTCGCAAATGGCACTTCATTGCTTACTCCAATTTCCAGGTTCACTTGACGGTTTTCTTCATAATTCAGTGGCTTTAAAGTAAAGTCCATGTATATTAGTAACAGTGTAAAATACATTTGGTATTTCAAATAGCAAATGGAAATTTGTCGTTCTGACCAGTGCTGCATAAATTCTATGCTCACATTGTTAATACTGACTCTTATCCCTTGCTAAAAAGAGAGTGGATCCAGGGCTAAGCCTTTAGCAAGAGTGGTCCCAAAGCTTCTGCAGGTGGTTTTATAGAGTTGGACAAAAGAAATTCTTGAAATATTTTTACATTTTGCTCTTATTAAGGAAAATTATTCTGATTCAAAAAATAATGCAAACAGATGACAGTATTCTCATGGCCCTACTTGGAGCATTGTCTAACAGACTGGGCTAAGGGTCATCTGGGTAAGGGAAGCTGCCTTCCTTTGGCTTATTAGTTACTGCTGACTATGGTCCAGGCATTTTATGACACTTGTAAAGTTTGATGTTGACTTTCAGAAAATCAAAAAGGTGCAATGATTTTATTTTCTGTCTGATAGAAAAGATATTCCAAATGTCTTGGTATTTTATTTATTTATTTATTTATTGATTTATTGATTGATTGATTGAGATGGAGTCTCGCCTTGCTCTGTCACCTAGGTTGGAGTGCAGTGACGCGATCTTGGCTCACTGCAGCCTCTGCCTCTCGGGTTCAAGTGATTCTCCTGCCTCAGCCTCCCATGTAGCTGGGACTACAGTCACATGCTACCACCCCCAGCTAATTTTTGTACTTTTTTCTTTAGTAGAGATGGGGTTCTGCTATCTTGGCCAGGCTGGTCTCGAACTCCTGAACTCAGATGATCCACCTGCCTCAACGTCCCAAAATGTTGGGATTACAGGCATGAGCTGCCACTCCTGGCCCCAAATGTCTGTTTTAATTGCCCTCTAAGGTATCTAACTGAGCCATCTAATTTCTGCTTTTACTTTTATCAAAATCCATTTGGAGGCTAATTTCTTCTTAGGAATCAACTTGTTCTTTTGCTGGTTCCTTCATGAATGAGTTAAAACCTTTACTCATCCATGCCCACTACCTATTTTTATGAAAATTATATTTTTGAAAACTTGAGAATTATACTTTGACTTTATAATTTATCCAATGAAACTTTCACAGTGGATACACAGAGAAGTAAGGGAAATACAATGTGCTTAATTTTAATTATCACTGCATATAAGGCACTACTCTAAGCAGTGAAAATAAGCTCACTAAATCCTCATGTTATTATGGAATAAGTTTTATTGGCCTCATCCTCATTTTACAGAGCAGAAAACAGGAAAAGGAGATAAATTGATTTTGTGTAAGGCCAAAAGATTATCACTTGCACTTGACTTTGAAGCTAGGTAGTCCAACCTGAGTCCCTTAGCTTAGCCACACTATAATCCCTCTGTATACTGTGCTGCTTAATTGGCTTACTGGTCTCCAAAACATTTTCAAATCAATCTTTGACTAAAATTCAGTTTTAGATAACAAATCAAGTAAAACCCATAAAACATTATTTTACACTGTACCACAAAGTTGAAGCACTTTTTCTTCAATTTCTCTTCCTGCTTATCAAAACAATCACTAACTAAATATTGAACAAAATCAAAACTGGTGAATAAAATTATTTTAAATATTTCTCCACACCTAGGTATTAACAGAGTAAGACACTAGTATAACAAATCCACTAAAAAGTCAAGAAAATTTCTGAATCTTAGAATCTACAAAATGTATGGAAAACCTTTTTCATTTTGTATGAATATTCCAGAACTGGAGAGCCAAAGAAAAGCAGTATTAATATCTGTTCATTTGATGCTGATGAACAATACTTCACAAATTTCATGTGTTGGTGTGGTCACACGGAGAGTAGAGCAGCTGCTGGCAATGAGAAATGGATGGAAATCTAGAGAACAGCTGCTGCACTGGAGGAGGTGCAACTATTCAATCCAGAACCACTTGCTGAAGCCTTAGAGTTTCTTTGTCCAATTTTTCAAGGCTTATAATGGATATTGCCCTAGTAGCTTAAAACTCTTCTACATTAAAAATCTGGTGAGATGAAATCCCAAAGATTAATGGGCTTAATTAATCCCATTAATTAAAAGGAAGGCATGTAAATTCTCTTCCACTCAGGGTACGTTTTTGTTTCACCACTTAAAAAAGTGTTCAAATATATCCCACATTTGCACTGAGATGTTAACAACTCCCTTGCAAATGTATAGTTGTGAAATGGAACTGAGGACCCTCCATGTTGAGAAAGATCAAGAATAATATCCTCACTCAAGCCCATATGCACCACTGCTGCTGCTCAAATGAACAGAAGACACTGAGATGGAATGAGTTTACCCAGGACTCAGCAAAAGGCTGTATCACTCATCCTTTGTGGTTATAGAAAAGTTATCTATTCTGGAATTTTATAACACTAGTCTCAAGAATATAATATAACTTTTTAAAATAAAATAATAATATTCTACAGTTTACCAAGTGCTTTTATGTTCAATATTATATTTGAAGAGCTATTAGGGAGGCAGAGAGAAATAATTGTTCCCATTTTACAGATAATACAAAGGATAGCTTTCCAAGATCACACGGCTATGGAAAACAATTTAACATAGTGCTTGACAGCATATACTTAGAATCAAAGAGCTAGGTTCAAATTCTGTCTACACTACATCCTAGCTGTGTGGCTTTGGGAAAGTTTTTCGTCTCTTTAACTTTTCTCTTCTGCGAAATTGTTGTAAGAATGACATTTAACACTACAGCATAAAATAAGCGCTTTCTGCTAAATTCTGAGTAATCACTTAAGCTGTCACAGAGGCAAATGAAGGGAATAAATGATGTATTTTTTGTTAACAGCCAATATAATGCAATAATAAGAGAAGTTAACAAGACAATGTTTGCAAGCTTTAATCAGCTAAAAGAAGTGTAAAAGAGCAATTCTTGGTTTGGCCTACTGATTACTTAATTCTTTGAGGTATAAAGGAAGGAATAACATACACTCTTTCCCTGAATATAATTCTGACTAGTAAGAAAGAGCCAGGGCATCAGAAAAGAAGGATTCCTTTTGAGTTAACAACATAGTGATGTAATTATTTAATCAGTACGCAAAAGGTTAGTCATCATTAGGTACATAGCCTATGTGAAAGAAAGATGTGTTTTGAACACCCTGATTTTACAGTGTTTGATTTTGAAATAAAAGATGACTCACTAACATTAAAAAGTACTTAAAGATATGATTTAGCCACAAAATCACAACTCTTTCCCAAGAAAACGAGTAAGATACTTTCGAAGACTAGCATGGCTATCAAAGGAGCCCTGTGATAAATTCAGGTTTTCTAAGGGTTTGTATAAAGTATGAAAAGGAAAACATAACATGGCAGAAGCAAATTTTATTAATCAAATGTTAGCAAATAGTATGAATGACTCAAAGGAAAAGAGAAGGCATGATTATCAAAGGAGCTAGTAATATCAGAAGAAGATATAATTTAAAAAGTAAACTCCCAAATGTAGAAATGAATTAAGGTTCCAAAAAGAGAAGATCCTCTTGTGCAAATGAAGTAATGGCTTTGTCAAGTTAAGTAGCCCAAGTATGGAAAAGAGGATACATAAGGGAAGCAAGGATACCAAGCCAGAAGGAGAACAGCCCAGAGATGATGAGTAAGAGCTTCACATCAGAGAGATCTGGGTTTGTATCTTGGCTGTAAGAACAGAGTTATCACTCCTAGATAGTCTGGACATTCAACACCTGACTGTGGGGTACAAATCATCTAGCCTAGCTGTATGGACTGCTGCATGTTGCTTCTCTTTTGTTCAACCTACTCATCTGGAAATGAGAAGAATGAGAGTAACAACCACATGGAGTTGTTTTGAAAGGATGAATAAATTTTTTAATTCAATGTGGTTTGTACAACCATATGGAGTTGTTTTGAAAGGATGAATACATTTTTTAATTCAATGTGGTTTGATTTTTTTGGGGGGACACTGTTTCAGAGCATGGGAAAAAAGAAGGAAAATAAATTATTTTTGTGAAGCAAGCATAAAATTGATAGTAAAAACTTAATAGCGACTATACAAAAGGAAAAACTATGGATAAATCCCTTTTGTGAATATGGATGTATATCCTGTTCAGAAATTAGACACAATAGCTGAAAAAAATGAAATTACTATCTTGGGTATGACTTATGAGAAAAATGCTAATTCTCCCCAACTTTTTCTACAAAATTAACATAATTGTAAAAACATCAAAAGAGATATTTTTAAACTTAGAAGACAATTTGAAAGTTCACATGGAAGAACAAGCAAGATATTCATAAGAAAAAATCCACAAAGGAGAGCACTACATAAGAGTGGCATAAAACACTGCAAATACTAAAATGCATATTATGCATTTTATATTCTTACATAGCTAGCAATAATACAGCAGCATATATATGCAAATTAATAAACAATAAATTAATGGTACAAAAGAGGATGTCAAAAATAAACTCAAATATACATCTATCTTATTTTATAACAAAGAAAATATGTCAAAACCTGGAGAGTAAATGTATTATTCAATGAATTGTGTTGGAAAAGATAGAAAACTAAAAACAGATTCATATTATATTTTGTTCTAAGATAAATTCCATGCAGATTAAAAGTTTAAATGGATAGATAGATATTTAAACAATAAGAAAAATTTCAGATAAAATATTTTCATAATGTTAATATCATGATAATGACACAAATCTCACAACCATAGAAGCCTCTGATAAATTGTGACCTAGAATAAATTGTGATAAATTATGAGCCCCTGATAAATTGCAAGCCCTGCCAACAAAACAAATCCTGGAGGTCAAAAACCAACAAAAGCAAACTAATGAAACAATAAAAATAGGTGAAAATATTTGCAAAACTATTTCCTACCATAAAACCCTTACAAATAAATAGTTAGTAGATGAGAAGAGCAAAACATAGAAAGTTGCTAAAAGGACTAGTGAGCTTGAAGATATAAAATATATTCAATAGTTTCTTCATATAAGGGGAATGTTCAACCACACTGAAACACCATTTTCTTGCCATTCAACTGATAAATGTCAAAACTTGATAATATCATTGGCAATTATTTTACAAACAGGCACGTGTGTACATTTCTAGTGAGCAAGTCAACACGCACCACCTTTCTGGGGGACAATCAGGCAATAAATCCACCACAGAAAAAATAGCCATGTCCTTGGCTAAGTATTTCCATTTCTAGAAATTTATCCTACATTTAAATTATAGTATATCCATTGTCATATATTGTGAAATAATGAAAAAAATTAGAAAATCCATTGATATGCTTTAAATTTCCATTTATAATGAACTTGTTAAATAATAATTTACATTCATATGATGGATATTTTACTGTAGTTACTAAAATAGATAGCTGTAAAAAAATGACAAAACTATTTACCTTCTGATATGTAATGATTTCAGAGAAAAGTTGTTGAATGAAGAATAGCACAGAATACAGAATATCCATGAGTGTGGTCTAAACTTCCATAGGTATGGAACTGGTTAAAAAAATATGGTATGCCTATACTATGAAATATTACTGATGTATATGTAATGAACTCAAGAGATATGGTAATTGAAGTAAAATGCATTTGTTTTTAAAACAGAAATATGATAAGATTACTGGAACATGTTTGTGTATTTATAAAATACCTTTTGAATAATATACAGGAAACAGGTGGCATGTATTAATTCTTCCAAGCAGAACTGAGTGGCTGACTTTTTAAAAGTGAGATGCTTTACACCATGATTTTTCTTTCTTTTGAACTTTGTACTTTTGTTTCTTTTGAACTTTGAACTAATGAACTGCTTACTGAAAAATTTAAAATTACTGGTTTTATTACTAAATAAATGTAATAAATAATCTGTTGACATTTAAAACAATTAAATGAGATACTATAGGCTAAGCACTTGGCATAATGTCTGGCATTTAGTAAATAATAAATATTAGCCATTGTTGTTAATTTGCATTTAATATTAAGTATGAATTTGAGAATATAATTGAATTTCATTATAAGGGCTGCAGATACAATAGATTCTGTGACACTGAATACAAACTGCCATGTGGGCTTAATGAAGCATAGCACACAGTAATGGAAAGATAATTTTGGAACAGAACAGACCAGGTTTGTATTCCAGGGTGGATAGTTAATATATGCTTGACTTTGAGGAAGTCATTTACCTTCATCAGCCTTAGATGGTGGTTGTGTTTTGGGAGTTTGCTTTTTTTTTTTTTAATCAGTGTAAAATAGGGATAATAAGACCTTATCATATAGGGATATGACAACTATGTACAACTTAAAAGTGCCTAGCATTTTCTGTGACATAAAAGAAATTTGATTCATGGTAACTACTTTTAAAATTCTAAAAACATTAAAAGTATTTCCTTGATGTAGAAACTAGGATATAATATCAAACATAAGGGCAACTATCTTATGTTTTAAAATAATGAAAATAAGTGTATACAAAATATATTGGAGAAATTTTTGATATCCTCCAGATGTGAAATTAGGTTAATCTGAACCAAAAACAAACCAGTAAAGTATTATTATGTAACTGCTCCCTATTCTGGAGAATCCTGGAGTGCTATGCAGAAATGAAGCAAATGTGTATAAGCCACATGGAATGAGAAATATTCCAGGATATAGGTTATAACTTCCAATCACCTTTGTACATTTTTTCCTTACTATATCTATGGTCAGAACTCCTTGGACAAAAAAACATACAAAAGAACCCTGAGTACATATACTCATTGATTAGATATTTTTTAAAATTAGAGGATGATCTTTTGAAGAAGTTTACTAGAGATCATTTTGTATTGGTAAAAAAAAAAACTTGCAAATAGAAATTTAATTCCTAGTGCTATTTAAATTTTAGCTCCTCTAAGTGAGACAAAACCACTGATATTAAATAATAATGATAATGATAGAGTTTCCCCATACAGATCTTGAGTAAATGTCTTGAGGGAGACTGGAGGAGCTGCCTTCTGACCAAGGAGCAGATAGACAGCACGCCAAAAGGTCTGAGCTTGGGTCTCTGACAGAACCTACTGGAGTTAGTTAGCATCGTCTATCTCCCCCAAATCTTGAAATATTCTTTGACTTATTTATAGGAGAAGCCAAGGTTTGGTGAAGGGGAGATGGGAGATCATCAAGATTTGTTTTCTAAGCACCAATCATGACCCTGCTGGTTAGAACAGGATGCAGTCAAAAAACCAGCCACAATCAGTTAAAACCAAGAAGATGATGAGAGAGACCTCTAGTTGGCCTCAATCCTCGTTTTATGCTAATTATAATGCATTAGCATGCTAAAAGACATTTCCACAAGCTCTGTGATGGTTTACAAATGCCATGGTAATGCCCAGTTTATCTTACATTATCTAAAAGGGGAGAAACCTTCAGTTCCAGAAACTCCTTCCCCTTTTCTAGAAAATTCATGAATAACCCACCCCTTATTTAGCATGTAATTAAGGAGTAGCTATAAATACAGCTAGCCAGCAATCCACAATTGCTACTCTGCCTGAGGAGTAACCCTTTTCTGTCTGTGGAGCAACCATTTCCCTGCACTCTGTTGCTCTAATAAACTTGCTTTCTTTTCACTTTACTCTGTTGTCTTGCTCTTGAATTCTTATCTGGGTGAAGCCAGGAACCCTCTGGGCTGAGCCCCAATTTGGGGATTCTCCTGCATCAGGAGGAAGAGGGGAGAAGGGTGTCCAGGAGAACCTTCAACAAAATGTCTGTTGTAATCATATCAATTTGACACAAATGCCAGTAGTAGGTAAGTGTTCAGCCTTGGAAACTGCATGAGATAATACAGCAGCCCTTTTCAGGACAATTATACACCACAGACCCTCAGCCAGTTCCCATGTGTGCTGAAAGATTCACATCTCAAGCACTCAAAGATTTGGCTTTTCAGATTCGGGGTTCCCACTAAAACCAGAGGGCTCCCTCAGCAGACAGCAGGCACAGCCCAATCCAGAAGTTAGGTGAATTTAAGGCTCTCTGGGGGAAACCTTCAACCTGTGGGGTCTGGTTACCGAGAAGGGATGTGAAGGGTAAATGCCCCAGGTATCCATCTTTGAGAAAATAAATATAAAGTAAGCTCTACATGGTTTCATGAATGGATAGACACCAAAGATGACTGGCTCAATAATGCAGAATGGATTGGCTTTTCCTCCTTCCCTGTCTTATTTCCCTACCTTAACATTGGCTTCCTGGGACCCAATTCCTAAATATCTACCCATGTTCAGGTCTTTGTCTTGCACTCTGCTTTCTAGAGAGTCCAGATAATGACTAGATTGATTTGGACTAATAAAAAATAAGCCGGGCGCGGTGGCTCACGCCTGTAATCCCAGCACTTTGGGAGGCCGAGGCGGGTGGATCACGAGGTCAAGAGATCGAGACCATCCTGGTCAACATGGTGAAACTCCGTCTCTACTAAAAATACAAAAAATCAGCTGAGCATAGTGGCACATGCCTGTAATCCCAGCTACTCGGGAGGCTGAGGCAGGAGAATTGCCTGAACCCAGGAGGCGGAGGTTGCGGTGAGCCGAGATCGCGCCATTGCACTCCAGCCTGGGTAACAAGAGCGAAACTCCATCTCAAAAAAAAAAAATAATAATAATAATAATAAAAGCAATCAGTATCATTTTCTTATTTCCTTTCCTATTATTCTGAACTATAAAGCATAGTGTGTTTTTTTAAGTACTTGGTTTTTAGTATTCAATTTAAGCAGATCACATAGAAAAATAAAATAGGGAGGCTTGATGTCAAGAGTCTATACTTGACTCTCCACATATGGACAGAACTTGCCAAGTCTTAATATATGACCCTTGGAAATTTTTACTGAGGTAATAACTCCAAATAGAGGTGTTAATGTACCAAAGATGCTACTGTACTATTTTTGGCAGATAAGCCTCTTTCACTCAATGAATGACCCCATTCTTGTCCACAAGACAATTTTTTGTTGTTATTGTTCTGAGCTAGAAGTATAAAACCAATGATCATTTTCAAACATATCCTTTCCTATCCTCATAACCTGGAGCCTAGAATGTACCAGGACAACCAAATATACAACATATTGAATAAAAAATATGTTTGTTCAGTGCTGTCTGAGGTAACACTAAATTTCATTGTCAACGTTACCTTTACAAGGGTCAATGTTACCTTTACAAGCATCAGATACAACCAGGCATATATTAAAGAGAAAATGAGAAGAATCTGGGCTTCTATGTCACATCATGTAAGAATTAAGAAATTGAGAATATTTATCCTACAAA
This sequence comes from Cebus imitator, assembly GCF_001604975.1. Classification (NCBI taxonomy): domain Eukaryota; kingdom Metazoa; phylum Chordata; class Mammalia; order Primates; family Cebidae; genus Cebus; species Cebus imitator. The sequence continues at coordinate 855,525 of NW_016107327.1, read as the reverse complement.
AGGTAAGTCTCAAATGAACACAGCAGACTTTTCAAAAGAATTATACCTGTTCTGAATAGCATTAGAGGAAGAATTAGAACCAAATGCCTGAGTTATAAAAAGAATAACCTGCGCATAGCAGAAGTAAGAATTTCTGAGAACCAAAGTGTTTCAAATATGGAATAAGTGGCCAGTGGAGCCATGGAGATCCTTAAAAATGAGAATGTTCAAGCAGAAGCTAGTGACTAGCAACTGGCAATAAAATTACAGAAGACAGACAGGCATGAGATTGGAATAGTGGTTTAAATAGATTTTAAATTATCTTCCAACTAGCAGAGTCTATGATCTGAAACTATTTAGTTGATTAAATTATTAGTTAACTAAAACCAGTTAATTTGCGAAGTTGTCAGTTACACATTACTGTACCTTTACAACACAAAGAACACCTTCATTAGTTCCTTTGTCTGTGCTGATTTTGAAATGTCCATTTTCATTTCCCTTTAAAATGGTAAAATTGGCTCTCCAATTGGCAGTATTAATTAAATCCTTATCTTCTATAGATATTCGTAAGATTTCCACATTGAATACATTTTCCTCTACAAATGCCTCATACTGAAACAGAAAGAAGTCATTGAAAATTAAAATTTTACTTTATAGACAACTTTTACAAAAAAAAAGTGATTCCAAAAATACTTACCATTATAATTTCACATAGATTATTTTAAAACTATGAATCACAAACACTATTGTTTCATTAAGGGTTATCTTTAAATAAAAGAAGAGTTTCATTACAAATGAAGACTAATGTTACTGGTCTTTAACAAAAGGGACATAATAGAAGCACTAATATAAATAAATTTACATATCATTTGTTTAAACTTTAATTTTATTCATAAAATGCATATACTTCAAAGTATGATATTTTATGTTGTATTAATTTTATTAATTCAATTTAAATAAAAAATGACAGTAGATAAGACAGAGGCATATTTTGATATTATATACTTACAGCTTTTTGTCTGAAAGTAGGTGCATTATCATTTGAATCTGTTACTGTTATGATACAAGTTGATGTGCCTATCAATCCAAAAAACTGGCCATCCATGTCTTGTACTTTCATTATCAATGAGTACTTGTCTACAACCTGAAAACAAAGCAAATATTTAACTAGCCTTGAACAATTTTTGTTAGATTTATAAATGAAACTTCAATTGCACACTCACTCACTCACACACACACATCTGTGTGTGTCCGTGCTTTTACCTGATTTCTATATTTGCGCAGACTCTAGGAATTTGGTATACAAGAATAAAGCTGAAAAGGTAGGGAGAGATTAGATTACCAAGACCCATATTCAGAAATTATACTTAACCTTTAAGTAACAGGTAGTAGCGAAAAGATTTTTGGAAGTCATAAAGGCAGCACAAAATTAAGAATATTTGAGTTTTAGAAAAAAAAAAAATTCTTAAGTTTTGGTGTAATTTGAAGTAAACTGAGAAATCAAAGCAATTAGTTTAAAAAAAAAACCTGCAGCGATCATCTAAAACAGGTGGTCCAGGCCAGTGCAGTGACTCACGCCTGTAGTCTCAGCACTTTGGGAGGCCAAGGTAGAAAGATCACTGGAGGCCAAGAGTTTGAGACTTGCCTGGGCAATATAGCAAGACCTCATCTCTCTACAAAAATAAAAATTTAGCTGGGCATGTTGATGTGTGTCTGTACTCCCAAGCTACTTGAGAGGATGAGGTGGGCAGACCCTCAAATGGGAGTTCGAGGTAACAGTGAGCTATGATCATGCCACTGCACTTCAGCCTGAGCCACAGAGCAAAATCTCTTCTCTAAAAAACAAATAAATAGGATAAGATGTCGCAATAATGACAAAGAGAAAGGACAACAGGAAAGTTACTTGGGAGTTAGAATGGAGTAGGACTTAATAGTAAATTCTATACACAAGTTAAGAGAGAAAGAAGCGGTTGAGAATGATGTAAAGGTGTCTCATTTGGAGAGACAGGAAGATAGGGGCATTACCAAACAATGCAGGAATGTAGGAGGAAAATTATCAGAGGAAGTAAATACTACTGAGGTTAGCAAAGGGGTAGAAATACTGAGTTTTGTTTTACATATGTCGAATCTTATGTGCCTAAAGGAAATCTAAGTAGTAAGTCCAAAAGGCACCTGGATATATGGCCTCATATGTATGGAAGGGATCATGGCCAGAAATGTCTATCCAGAAGTCATCAGTATGTAGATGGTGGTTGAGATTATGGCAGGAATCAATATTATTCAATTGAGGAGAGACTGCAGGATGAGAAGAGCCTAGGATACAAGGAACTATGGCATTTCTAGCATGAGGGAATAAGAAGACTATGTAATGGCCACTAAAAAGGAAAGATCAGAGAAGCAGGAGGAAGACCAGAAATCTAAGGGGAGAGAGAGTTTTAACAAGTGTCAGCAGTAGAAGGGACTTAAGGTTGCTGCTGGATTTGGCAATGAAATTTGGCAGTTGGTGTGATGATGGCAAATCAAAGTCATTAATTTGTGGTCCAATCATCTTTGTGGCCTTTCTCTTTTATCTTACTATTCTTTCATCACACTTTTATTATTTTGTTTTGCTTCATTTTTCACTTCCGTCTATCTCTTCCCTCAGTCTTTATTTTACTTGATCTCCCTTCCACACTGAAAACCAATATTCTGGCCAGGCGCCATGGCTCACACCTGTAAATTTCAACACTTTGGGAGGCTGAGGCAGACTTATTGCTTGAGCACAGGAGTTGAGACCAGACTGGGCAGTGTGGCAAAATCCTGTCTCTACAAACAATAGAAAAATCAGCCAGGCATAGTGATGTGTCCTGTAATCTCAGCTACTCAGGAGGCTGAGGTGGGAGGACTGTTTGAGCCCAGGAGGTAGAGGATGCAGTGCACCACGATTGTGCCATTGCACTTCAGCCTGGGCAACAAAGCAAGACTCCATCTCAAAAAAAAAAGAAAGAAAGAAAGAAAAAGAAAAAAATACTAAGAAAGTAACCAATATTCCCACCTTAAAATGCTCTTCCCATATGTTTTAAGAATCCCTGATATTCTGTTTTTCTTCCTCTAAATTCATTGCTTTTTATCTCCCATGATTTTTACTTCTCATGTTTTTCCCCTCAACACTCCATGATTGTTGCCCACAAAATCCTGGTAGATTTTTTCTCCTTCAGGAAAGTAACAGACATGGGCTTGGCCCTAAAACTGTATCTTACAAGTTGTGAACCTCTAAATTTAATTTTTCCAAACCTCATTTTGAAAAATGTGATGACTAAAGCCTGATAACTTGCAGTTTTATTTATTCACTTGATTACCATATCATCTCTACAAACTCCACAGATACAAAAGCACATTCAGATTGTCTCTTTAAAACTTTCCACTTATGATTATCCTCATGTATTTTATCTATAACATGAAATGCTCTGGTCCCATAAAAAATAAAAATAGCGATAATTAAAACATTTGTACTACTTCTGAGTCTTTTTTTATAGATTCCTACCATCGCTGTTTGTTTCTTTGGCATCAAATCCCATTGATTGCTTATTTATAATATATTTTATGGTATTCTAGTTGTAGTGGGAAACACTGAACTATTCCAACAAAGCTATTTTGTGCATATAAAATTGATTCATCTGCCTTAGTCAATAATGCATGATTCTGAGTTAAATGGAGACTGACAAAATAGAACAATAAAAACTAAATATAAGAAGATTCGGTGCAATAATTTGACTTGAGCAAGTCAATCAATTATTCTGTCATATTTCTCCTTTATAGATTGAATATAACACCTATCTAGTCAAACAAAAATATTCTAAAAGGCAAAAAGAAGTTCAATATAAAGTACCATATACATGACAATACGCTATTACTATCATCCAAAAAGTGTTATATATTTTTAATAATCCATCAATTTTATTTCAATTAATATTTTCCCCACTAAAAGTGTATCTATAATAATTAAAGTAGAAAGCAGGACATGATCTGCATTCATAGAACAAGCAAAACTTATTGTCCTACATGAAAATTTAAACCTTTGCTGAACTGGAGCCAACTAGGCACATGTAAGAAAAAAACATTTTATAACAATTTTTTTCTTTCCACACCCCTTCTAAATCCCAATTGATCTGTATTTCTTATTCCTTATAGCTACTCTAAAATAAGGAAATACAAATAATATTAAAAGCAGAAAAAAAGTTAGGAATTCTTATTGTCTTATGCCTAAAATAAAATTAAACTCTTAATCCACAGGATAGCAAATTATAATAAATGGGAGAGGGAAGCTTAATCCTCAGAGAAACGATATTCTGTGGAGTGTGTGAGATACCTCTCTGTCCAAATAATGAGAGACCGTGGTGATTACACCTGTGCTGGGATGCACAGAAAAGCGCCCAGGAGATCTTGGTGTCTGCTCCAAAATGCTGTATTTCAGACGTGTGTGCATTGTGTCCGGCTCATCTCTGTCTGTGGCACAAACCACCCCCACTGTAGTACCTGCACATTAAAAAATAAAAGAGCCTTTAGTTTCCAGCATTGCTAAATATATTTAAAAGTATCTACATTCTTAACATGTTAACAATGATGATGAAAACCTAATTTAAAATGTATTTATTGCCAGCACTATTATTTCAGTGTTAGATAGGACTGATGAAGATAACTTCAAATTTATCACACAAAACACTTGGATGCTAAAAATTAAGATATACTTTTGTTCTGCTCACAGTTTAAAATATTTGATCATAAATTACTAAAGAAATTATTTAAATGGCAATAAAAAATAATTTGAATTCATATTTGCACATATTTCAATAACAAACCTAGCTAGGGGAATAAACCATGTCTCCTTAATAATCACATTTTTATGGGTATGCAGTTATAATATAGATGATCAAGTTGACCTTTACTAGTCCAGCCTCTCATTTCTATGATCTTTTTGCTGCTTCCTGTTTTGATCTGTTCTACCAAACCAGTTTAGTATTACAGCCTTAACTTGTCTGAACCTACTGATAAAATGTGCCTAAAGCACCTTGGGTTAAGCTGGGCATCAAAGTGTTTGTCCTTTATTTTTCTCTGTTACTACAGAAGAGAACAGAATCCTTAACAAAGCCTGAAACCAATTACCTCTTTTTGAAAAAGGAAAATCATACCCCATTGCTAATTAATTAACGACAATGTAATGTCATAGAATTGTGAAGCTAAAAATATTATAGATCATCTAATGTAACGAACTCCTTTTACAAGTAAGAAAACTAAAAGGGACTTCCATGAGTGCCCACAATGAATTAGTAACATGCCCTACATCAAAAACTATGTTTCCTATGCTATAGTAGCTATTTTACCATCTATGTGTATTTCATAACATCATGTTATAAACCTCCACTATACACAATAAAATTTATTAAAAAAAAAAAAACTAGGTTTCTTACACTCCAAACCAATAATTTCTTAAATTTTTTAACTGTGTCACATGAGTAATAAAGAGGTTAACATCTATGACATCAAATTAACAAAGGAAAACATAAAGGAAAAGGCAGATAAAATATTGCAGTGAGGGTCTAAGCAACTACTGGAAACTTGAATAAGCAAATTAGCAAAGTCATCCTTTATGACTGAGTCCTCCTTCTTTTAACTTTATTGTGAGTGGTTATTCTCCATATTGCAAATCTCAGAAGTTCTCAGAAGCCATTATAAGTGCTACATTTTAAGGGCCAAATAAACTAAAATACTCTGGTTTTCCACACGTAAGAGCAAGTGTTTAGAATGGAGAACATTTGATGTAAGTTTCTCTGAAGTTATTCCAGTATTCATTCTAAATTGGAAGTAGCAACGTAGTGGTTTTAAGAGAAGAGAATATGAATAGAAGCACAAAAAAATTGAACTCTCAGTGGAAGCCATTTAACACCTTCCCAAATAAAACCTAAAAAAAAAAAAAAAAAAAAAAAAAAACTATACTGATTTCAGTTTTATTGTTCATTCCACCCTGCATGTCCTCTCTCTCTTGGAGTTGAGAATAATGAAAAACCCACATAATGAGAAAATGAAATAAAATATATGAACTAAATATTATACAAAGCTTAAATAACTGTTAGCTGCCTTCACAGTTAATTTGTATCATATTGGCAACAACAAAAACTTCTGTACTGTCTGCGTAAGGCACATATGATTGAAACTGATGGGATTAAGTTTTTTCTAGTAAGTAGACACTAGTTCAACGTTATCTCAGGCTGATCTGGCCTTGAGTATAAAAAGCTCAATGTCTTTTAAAATGTACACAGACATGTTGAAAATGATTTTTTTAATTCTTAAAAACAGACTTACCAAGTCTACTACTTTCTGAAACTTCAAAATTATAAATTGCCTCTGTGAAAACAGGGTGGTTGTCATTTTCATCCTCTACTCTGATGGGCAGTGGGAGAGGCTGATCTGCTGAATATCCATCTGCAGTTGACGCATAAGCAATCAACTGCAAAACAGCAAAAAGACAGTTCCGTTAATGTCAGATTCTGGCAAGACAGAGTAAGATGTTTTATCTACTACCTGCTTTGCAGATCTTTTCAACAATAAACTATTTTGAAGGTTTTTTGTGTGTGTTCACTGTGTTTTTAACTATCAAAGCACCAAATGTAGAAACACTTTACTGCAAAGAGCATCCAGTACGTGAAGGAAATCACTACTGCAAATAAAACCTAGGTCAGAGTACAGTGAAGTCAGGGCTGACTCTGTCCGTTAGACTGAGGAATTAATTGTGAATATAAATTCTCTCTATAATCAGAAAACTATGTTGGGGAGAACAATTAAACTCACTGCAAGGGGAAAAATTCCTACTACATCACCTAAATAAAGCAGCAATTCCCAATTTGTCACTACCAAGCCCTGTTATTATTTTATCTAGTAGACCACATATTTGTAAGAATTTTTCTGACAAAATGTATTAATATCCCCATTGCTGATTAAACGCAATGCAATGTAAATTGAATATATTTCTATTCAGCATATGATTACAACACTGAATTGAACATTTTCTAACCAAATGCAAAGCACGTCACACGGGGTACAGCAGTCATGTTTGCTTACACAGCCTCTTTTCCCTCTTTTTCAAGGAACAGAATCTCTCTTTCCAGTAATCATTCCATCAGAATCACAGGAATGACACATGGCCTCACAGCATTTACCATATTATACTAAAAATTATCTGAGTTATTTCCCATCCATATCAGAATACTGGCTTATTAACCCTTATTTGAGTTTTGTCTCCCACTTTCACTTTCTTATGTGGTTCTCAGATGTGATCCAGTAATCATCTGTGTGGAAGAAAGACAAAAATGGAAGTAAGAGCAGTATAGAAAGAGGACTCTTCCAATCAACTATAGACATGTCTTGAAGTGAGGAAAAGGTACCAGTAACTAGTGAGAAAGAGAGCGAGATTATCTCATAAGCAAAACTAACTGTTCGGAAATTTACTGACATTTACATTGAAATACATTGAAATTTATGTTCATATATTAAGCCTCTTTGCTTCACTTCAGTCTTACCTAACAACAGTTGAGACAAAGAGCTGACCAAGCATTCCAAAACATTTCACATTCTATTTTCCATTGACTCTAAGATACCCTCTAAGAAGAGAGTGCAAGAAGACAGGAAAGAGTAGATGGAGTAAGCATCAGAAGGAACATAGTTTAATAATTTAAAGCCAGGCATATCAATAAAGGTCCTACATCAAAAACATCATATTCTTCACGATCCACAGGCCGAGTGCAAAACAGATTTCCAGTGTCTCTTTCTATATAAAATAAATTTAAAGGTTCTTGATCAACTCCACGTCCACTTATTGAGTAGAAGACAGTATAGTTCTGTGCTGCATCAGATTCAACCTAAAAGTGGAAAAAAGTATGAAAAAATTAAATTCAGTTAAAATATCATTTTTTAAATGCAGCTGATGTATCTTTTTAAAGAGATGATTTCAATAGAAAAGGTAGAAAAGAACAATAATAGCTATTGTTGGCAAGGGTCAGGCAAATAGGGACTCTCATATGAAGAAGAGAATGGCAACTGGAATGTACCTTAGGAAGAAAACTGACAAAAAATTAAAAGAATAAGCTATGAGAATAAACAGGAAAGGATCTTTCTGGCAGAGGAAGTAGAAAGTGCAAGAGAACAGGCTGGGGTTTTGCCTAGAATGTTCAAGAAGTAGCAAGAAGGCCACTGCGATTGGAGTAGAAAGAGCATGAAAAGAAGTAGGGGATGAAGAGGTAATGAGGTAGTAGGGCCACATCACACTGGAGAATTTGAGGGTGCTGGCTTTTCCTTGGAGCCAAATGGAAAACCACTGAAGAATTTAGACAAAAGCAACATCATCTGATTTCTATCCTTAACGGTAATACTAACTGTTTTGTGAAGCACAACGAGATGTGTTTGGATGGGTAAAAGAAAAAGTAGGTAGACTACTGAGGAAGTTACTGCAAAAACCCAGAGAAGAGACTGTAGTTAGTTAGACTAACATGGTAGCCACAGGGGTGGTGAGAAGTGGTTAGATTCTGGATATAATTTAAAGGTACAGCCATCAGAATTTGCTGATGGGTTGGATGTGTGGTACAAAGATGGAAGTCAAGGGTGCTATGTCAGAGGGTGCTAGTATCTCTTAATATCTATTCTGCCCATCTTCCTTAGTATTAGAATTTGTAGTGATCACAAAGTTGCCCAGAAGAAAGGATTTGTCAGTCACTCTTGCAATTTGGTAGAGCCACAAGAAAAGGTCAGGTCAAGGGAATATGAACAAAAATGATATGTGCAAATCCCAGCTGTGCTGTAGAAAATGAGTGAGTATATTCTCCCTGTTGGACACAGAGATGAGCCATCTGGAACTTGCAGGGACAGCCAAGCTAAAAATAGAAAGAAGCCTGGGTCCCTGATATTTTCTCAAATTAGAACCTTTTTACCAGATCAAACTTTTATCAGAAAGGAATAAACCTCCGTCTTGCTTAAGCCACTGTTATTTGGGATCTCAATAAAATGCCACTCTGCCAATAATGTATAATAATACAGAAATCAAAAGTTTAACTATGAGAAGAATAGGCAGATAGGCTAAATTGAAGCTCAATATCGATTTCATTTTCCTTCTACAGTGTCCTCTCATAGTGTAGATTCTAGAAACACTCAAAAAAAAAAAAAACCCAAAACCCCCAAATTTTGCCGAAACTCTTGAAACCAGAGTTCTGGATTTAAACATGGTTGATTAGATGTGCTTGAACAAGACTGGAAAGCCAAAAGTGAGGTAGGCAGATGTCTTATTTTTGCTGTGTCTGCTACTTTTGCTGGCATCACAGTTTTTCTTTCCTTCTTTCTTTCTTTCTTTCTCTTTCTTTCGTTCTTCTTGTAGGCAGGTGTGTCATTTTTGCTACTTCTGCTATTTTTGCTGACATCACAGTTCAGATGATTTATTTTCCTCCCTCCCTCCCTCCCTCCCTCCCTCTCATCTTTCCTTCCTTCCTTCCTTCCTTCCTTCCTTCCTTCCTTCCTTCCTTTCTTCCTTCCTTCCTTCCTTTTTTCCTTCCTTCTTTTCTTCCTTCCTTTGCTGAAACAGCATATGTACTACTACATATTTGACAATTTTGTGAGTATTACAAAATAAGATACAGATCAATCTTTATGCTGACGCTGGTTGGCACAGTTCAGAGACTGTTTTGAAGTTGCATGAGGAGAAACATGGCTCTGGTGTTTTCCTGACTGTGTCAGTGGCACTTTGGTTCTAGAAATAATGTCTTCTTCATCATGGAGAAAGCAATACACCCCCTGGTTGTAGATTCTGTGGTGTCGCTACCTTGGGGATTTGTTTCTTAAAGTGTAACCTAAAGTTTGTTTCTTCAGCCCTCCAGGCAATTCTGCAAACTCTTTAATAAATGGTAATAAATCCTTATCTGTTGAGTACTTAGAGAAAACTATGTTTTTTTCAGCTTAAACCTTATGAAACAGACTCCAATGCCCAGAGAGTTAGAAGGATTGAACTTTGCTAACTGAGATGGGAGGTTGATTTTAGGAGAAATAACAAGCATTTTATTTCTAAGTTTAGTTTGAAACTCTATTAAACTTCCAAGTTTAATATCAGTTAGATAGTTTGGGCTGGAAATACAAAGTTTTAAGTATTCTGTGTATGAATAATACTTAGAGTTGTGAGATCTGATGAGATCACTGAGAGAGTAAATATCAAGAAACAAGAGACAAGATTAATTGACTGAGCCCTGGAGCTCTCCAAAGTTTAGAGACCAGGACCGCAGGCTAGGGGGGTGGATGAGGAAGATCCAGCCAAACATACTAAGGAGTGATCAGTCAGTAAGTGGAAAACTAGATGAATGGTGTCCCAGGAGCCAAATGAAGAAATAGTTTAAAAAGGAGGGGAAGGCCATCTATGTGAAATGTAAACATGTCAAGGAAATGAGTACTAAGATGGTGACTGGTTTTGCAACCCAAAGGCTAAAACTAGCTATAATTGGTACAACTTTGGCCATTAGAAATCATTTCTTAATAAGCCTCAACAGTGTTCAAATTCCAATATTCATGAAGAACAAACAAATGTCTAGCACTAGGGTAGAATAAAAAATAAGTGTGAAAGACTGTGGAAGGATAGTTAGAAACCAAAACAACTAGCACACAGGTTACACCATTAGTATTAAGTAGCAAGCACACTATTTTAGAAATTTAAGGGAAAAAGCCAAGCAAAAGGCCATAGCCCTACTTCAGTAATGGTTTCAGTTGTGCATGTTCCATTTAGATCTTAATGAGAAAAGTAAACCTGATTATGTCAGTAATCTGCTTAAGAATTTCTCCTTGTTATTAAGATAAATTTACACTTACTAGCAGAATGCACATAGCTCATAGTGGTTTGACCCCTACCTCTGTCTTCGGCCTCATCTCCCTGCTCCATTCCATCACACCTTGAAAGACTAAGCCACCCAAAGCTCCTCTAAGGAGCTCTCACTTCTGCACTTCCCTCTTCTTCCACAGTAAGTCACCTGCAGGAAAATTTTCTGTTTTTTGGGACTCAACTCACTTGTCTCCTTCTCTAAGCCTTCTCTTGTTTTTTACCACCTTATCTCAGGGTTTAATGTTCATCTCATGTGTTAACAAATCACCCAACAACATCTCTATACTAGAATCGCAGCACTCATCACTAAGAATTATAATTATTATCCAACTTCTGTCTCTTTCATGGAGCCAATAAACCACAAGAAAACAAGGGCCATAACTAAATTTATTTCTGTCTTTAGGACCTAGAGTGGTACCTCCCACAAGATATAGTAAGTGCTCAGTAACTCCCTGCTAAATGAATGAATAAACAAAGATCATTGAACAGCTTTAGAGCCTTTCTCATACTATTAGGTTTTTAGTGATTTTCTTTTTCATTTTCCGTTTGTTACATACACCTCATGAACATCTTTAATCAGATCTGTCTAATTTTATGTTTAAAGAGGTATTAAATCTGAATGAAACAGACTCTGAGAACTGAAGCAATCCCCACCAGAAAAGACGTAAACCTACTTGTTGAAGAAACAAAGGGAAAGGGCCCAAGGAATTCTCCTGCATAGAGCAGGGGATGGGTGCCCATCTCCTCTTGGCACGCCTGAGAACAGTTTCTCTAGTGTGTCTTTTCTTCAATACCTGAATTTAGAGAAAAACAAATACATAAATAAACAAAAGCATCACAGTCTACTTCGTGTAAAACAGTGGACAGCCCATAAACCTAAGGCTTCTTTGGAGGTTCAGTGTCAGACATTCCCATGCTGAAGCTAAACCAGTTAATTAAGTCTTTCCACATTAGAAGGGTAAGAAAGAATATATCCAGATTTTAAAGGTTTCAGAAAACAGAGAATTTATTTTTGTATACCATTCTAACACTGACTATACTTTCATATCAGGGAAATCATCACTAAATTCTTAGTTCTTCTTGCTTTGTCCCACATAGAGACAGAGAACACATTCTCTCTACAACCATCTCCAGATGGCACTTACCTGTTCTTTTAGTTAAAAGCTCATGCCCTCGGATCAATCAGAGGAAAAATAATGGATGTCCTTCACTGCCACACTGTTCTATCTGCACTGTCCAGTACAGCAGCCCCTGGCCACTGTAAGTCATGTATTTAAATTTAAATTAACTGGAATTTAATAACACAAGAAGCTCTCTCCTTCGGTTGCACTAGCCACATGCCAAGTGCAGAGCAGCCATTAATATCGAGCTACGATATCAGACAGTGCAGATAGTGCACGTCTCTGTCAGGGGAGAAAGTTGTATTGGACTTTTTAGTGATGTCCATCTCATTTCATGATGCAGCCAGGGAGATGTTTTATTTCATGAGAATTAATAAATAATTGCCTTAAACATTTACCAAAGTGCTAAGCTGTAACTTAAATTAGCTTTATTATTAATATGGTTAACACAGATTAACTCTAATCCAGTCTCACTCTTTCATCATTTTGTGACTACTTTCATAGCAGCATTCCTTACTGTGAAGGCTTTGCATTAAAAAAAATTCTGAATACTATAAGAGAGGGATAACCAAACTGACATCAGGGCACAGAAGACATGATTAGAAACTATTTCTCCTCTCATAGAGGAGAAATAATTAAGCGTTAAGAAAGAGAGGGAGAGACAAAAAGAGCAAGAGTGGAGGATAGAAGAAAGGGAGAGAGGGAAAGTAACAGAGGGAAAAAAGAGAAGGGGAAGAAGGAAAAGGAAAGGAGAAAGAAAAGGGAAGGAATACAAAGGATGGTAGGCTGGGCGCGGTGGCTCATGCCTGTAATCTCAGCACTTTGGGAGACTGAGGCGGGTGGATCACGAAGTCAGGAGTTTGAGACCAGCCTGACCAACATGGTGAAACCCCGTCTTTACTAAAAATACAAAAATTAGCCAGGCGTGGCGGCGCGTGCCTGTAATCCCAGCTACTCAGGAGACTGAGGCAGGAGAATCGTTTGAACCCGATAGGCAGAGGTTGCAGTGAGATGAGATCATGCCACTGCTCTCCAGCCTGGGGGACAGAGCGACACAGCGAGACTCCGGTAAGAAAATGGAAGGGGAGGCCGGGCGCGGTGGCTCAAGCCTGTAATCCTAGCACTTTGGGAGGCCGAGGCGGGTGGATCACGAGGTCAAGAGATCGAGACCATCTTGGTCAACA
>NW_016107327.1:829989-842177 GCF_001604975.1 Cebus imitator | reverse complement strand
AAAAAAAAAAAAAAAAGAAAATGGAAGGGGAAAGGTAAGAAAATGGAAGGGAAGGAAAAGGGTAAGAAAATAGAAGCAAAGTGAAAGGAAAGGAAACAAAATGAAAACAAAAGGGGAAAATGCCCTGTTTATACTTTGTCTCTCTTTGCAATTTTTAATGAGAGTACTTTAATGAAAAAAAATGCCTGAAAATATTTACTGTACTTTAAATACCTTCTTCTGATGTTCTAGCAGCACAGCAACCTCTTTTTGTGTCTGTTTCCTTTTGTCGGAAAGCCGTATGGTGAATGATCTTTTCTCATCAGACAGCACAACATCCCTGGCTGTGTACACTGACCCATCATTTAGAACCCTGAAATCAGGATCACTTGACTGGATAAGGTCTGCAGAGCTGAAGCACTCTTCCAAATTAACTGCAAGTAAAAATTTCCAAGTTGTAAGGTAGAAACACATGAGAAGAAAAAATACGTTAAAACAATTTATATAATCTTCTTACAAACCATGAAGTGGAATGAAATAAGCCAATCACTTTGCATTTAACAGATATCTCGACCTGCTTTTTTACATTACTTAAAGAAAGATCATTTTCTTTCCGTTAAAAAATAATTATTGACTGTATATTTCTATTGAATAAGGTGTTTTAAACCTTTTTATGTTTCTGATAGACTTATGAAAATGACCTTCCAGTTAAAGGTGTGGGATGTTATAATCATGACAAAACTGAGCTACAAGCCTAGACCCCAACACACCTGAATAAACATATAGAAGAATTTCCTTAACAATACAGTCTGAGTGTTTAAGATACACCTATGTTCAGTGAGAAGTCATGAGCCCAAGAGTGATGGGGTGTATGAGTTTGGAAAAGAGTCACATAAGAAAACTCCAATCTTCGAAATGTTCTTCTCACTGGCACTCTTCTGTACACATTTCCCCTGCAGGCCCACAATACTCTGTGTGTTCCAAGCTTTCCAGGGCCCCACACTGAAACTCTACATGGAGTCTTTCTTCCCTGGGATTTCTGGCCTGCAGTAACAGGTAATAAAATACATATAAATATCAAAATGTTCCTGTCATCCATCCCATTCTTCAACTATTTGTCTTAACAGAAAGCAAACTGATAAATTACTACCCAATTAAGTAACAACTTCTCAAAGGATTCATGTGTTGTCCATGTGTTGTGTTTTCACTTTAATTTAAATTTGTCACAGGTTGAAATATTTAGCAAAAATAAAAATAAACATCTTTAGGTCTGATGACATATTTATCTCATCTTCAAATTTTTATCAGAATGATAACTTCTGGCCTGCTCCCTGGAGGAACATCCCTTATTAGTAGATTTGGGCTAACTCCAAAAGGCAAAGATATTATATAATTATCTTTCCAGCCTATGTAAACTAAATTTCTGCTTTAAGAGACTTTTAAAATTTCTCACCTCTGCCAATTATTTTGTCTGCCTCTAGTTTAGAAGGTACATTAAGTATCACCTCTTTACAGGTTTCAGCAGCAAGACTGAAGATCTGGAATTTAAAAGATCACATTAATATAGTACAAAACAAAGATTTTAAAAAACCATAATCATCTCCATAGATGTAGAACAAGCAACTGACCAAATCCAACACCCATTTATAATAAACCCTCAGAAAACTAGGAATACAAAGAAGCTTGCTCAATGATAAAGCTCATTTATGAAAAACAACAACTAACTTCATATTTAAAGGAGAAAGACAATTATATCATCTAACATCAGGAATAAGACAATGATGTCTGCTCTAACTGCTTCTTCTTTTTTTTGAGGCTGAGTCTTGCTATACTGCCCAAGTTGGAGTGCAATGCTGTGATCTGGACTCACTACACCATCCACAGCCCAGCTTCAAGCAATTCTGGTGTCTCATCCTCCCAAGTAGCTGGGATTACAGGTGCCCACCACCATGCTCAGCTAATTTTTCTATTTTTAGTAGAGACGGGGTTTTACCATGCTTCTATTTAACATTATACTGGAACTTCTAGCCAGAAAAATTACACAAGATAATAAAATCAAAGGCATCCAAATTGGAAAAAAAAAAAAAAAAGGTAAATTTTTTTCTATTCACAGATGACATAAATTTGTAGATAGAAAATTCCAGGAATCCACTAAAAAACTGCCAAAATGAATAAATGAGTTCAGCAAGGCTACCAGATACAAGATGAACACGTGACTGCATTCCTATACACTAGCAATGAAAAATCTGAAAACTAAGCAAAAAAAATTATTTGTAGAATATCGAGAAGAAAATACTTAGGAATAAATGTTATCAAAGAAGTATAATAGTAATCACTGAAAACCATAAAACATTGCTGAAGGAAATTTTTGAAGATAAATTAGATAAATGGAGTGATGACCCATCTTCATGGATCAGAGTACATATTCCCAAAATTCATCTACAGATTTAATACAATCTCTATAAAAAAATCTCGGATAACTTTTTTGAAGAAATTGAAAATTAATATTTCTAGAAATACAAGATGCCCAAATAAAATTGAAAAAGGAAATAAATTGGAAGACATATTTACCAATTTCAAAACTTACTACAAAGCTACAGTAATCAAAACAGGTGGTAGTGGCAATAGGATAAATATTAGATGAATGGAATATAACTTAAATCCCAGAAATCAGGCCTTACATTTATGGTTACCTTTCCAAAAATTCAAGAGAAATAAATAGTCATATCAACAAATGGTGTTGGGATGATTTGATATCTTCATGAAAAAAAGTAAATTTGAACCCCTACTTCACACCATACACAAAAATTAACTCAAAATGAACCACAGACACAAATGTTGTAACTAAATTATTTAGAGGAAAAATTGAGAACAAATCTCTATGATATTGGATTACGCAATGATTTCTTATACATAACACCAAAAACACAGTGATAAAGAAAAATTGTTAAATAAGACTTAATCAAAATAAAAACTTCTGCTATCCAGAAAATACCACTTAATTTATGAAAGTGAAAATACAACTCATAAAATAGAAGAAAATAGTTTCAAACTAATAAAGGACTTGTACAAAAAATAAATACAGAATTTCTGAAACTCAATAGCCAAAAAATGAAAACAACGTGTCCATCAACTAGTGACTAGATCAACAAAATGTTGTATATCCATACAATGAAATGTTATTCAGCTCTAAAACGTACTTTGTTAAGTAATATGCATGCTACAACATGGATAAACCTACAAAGCATACTCAGTGAAAGAACTAGATACAAAACAACACATACTATATGATTTCATTTACATAAAATGTCCAAAATAAGTAAATATATAGGAACAAAGTAAATTTCCATGGCAAGTGGTTGTAAATGGGCATGAGGCTTATTTTTAAGGTGATGAAAAAATTCTAAAATTAGATTATAGTAATGATTGCACATTCTTCAAATTTACTAAAATTCACGGAATTGTACACTTAACAAGAGTGAATTTTATGAAATGTAAGTTATTTCTCAATAATGCAGTTTAAAAACAAAAAGGATACACTGTCATTGATAGTAAAATGATTCCATAGTTACTTCTACAAATTGGCAGTGAAGGCCTTGTCAAATTTATACATTTACAGAAGTAATTTCAGCACAATAAAATCACATAATAACCACAAAGAAGTATTTCATTTCTGATATAATCAAATATAAAACAGATTTCTGCACAAAGTTAAAAGATTTTCACTTATGGTAACATAAATATAAATATGTGTATATACAAATATATACATTATCAAAATTCTTCTAATTTGTGATCTAAAATTATTGTACTTCTCAAAGTTTCACCTTACCCTCACTTGTTAGTTAGAATAAATGAAAATGTCTCAAAAATATGGACAAATAGGGCTAACATGTAGCAGTACTGTTTAATTTAGATACAGTAAGCCAAGAAGTCATTTTCAGAAAATCATAACCAGATTGCAAACAGGGACAATGAAGTAATAAGTCATCTGCCCTTTTAAAAAACCATATCATACATATGCCCAAGTTAATATTTTCCTTAAACGTATAGTTGTAACCTTGGGATGAAAAATGGTTTCCTTCAACAAAGCGCTCATTGGTCTAAATGTATTGTAACTCTGTGGTCAGTATTTTAAATCCCAAATAAAAGCCATGCCCTTATATTTAGTCACATCTCTTTTCAAAATATTTAAGTTAACTGTGAAATATTTAAATTAATTCAAACATAATAAATGCTCAGTGTCCATCTAGATCTTTTTAAAAAGAACATTTTGCTATTTTTGCTCCATTTTTTAATTAAAATTTACAGATGTGACTAAAGTCTTATGCTCTATTATATTTCCAACTCTTCTCTAGGGAACAGTTTCTTCTGAAGTTAGAATTTATACTTCCTCAGTAGGATTTTACACTTTTATTATATAGTATATGCTTGTGCTTATAAAATATAAGCTGGTATTGGGTAGTATGTGTTTATATGTGACCTTTTGCAATTTGCTTTTTTCACCCAACAGTATGTTTGAGATTTTTCCAGAAATATACCACAGTTTATTTTTTGTCATTCTCCTATTGATGGTTATTTATATTGTTTTTCGTTTCTTCTATTACAAATGATACTATGTGAATAGCTCTGCCTGGAATATAAATTACTGCACCATATATGAACCCTTCAATTTCATTAGCTATTGCCAAGTTGCTTTCCAAAGTACTAATATCAATTTTTATTAATGCCCCCAGAATATTAAATCTCTCTATTTCCCATATCCTCCCTTACAAATAATTTTATGACTTTTTCCATTTTGCTAACCTAATGGCTGTTTTAATTTGCATTTTATTAATTTTTAGTGTGATTGACCAAATTTTCTTGTGTCTATTTGCCATTTATCTTCTGTAAGTTGTCTATTCTTCTTTAATCACTAACCTATTAAGGTAGTACTTTTAAATTTTCTTTTCTTGTAGGTTTATGTAGTTTGCTTTTTAACTTTTATTATGAAATCTTTTGATAAACAGAGTGCTTCAATTTGATTTTTTTCATTTGACACATTTTTATTACAAATTTAATATATACCAGATACTCAAAAACTTCAAATTGCTTTTGTTCTTTTAAAGTAGTCACATTTATTAATAATTCTATTTGGCTTCTGAGTCAGTTTTATTAATCATTTCTGCTGGCTGTGCTTCTGTGTATTATTTAAGAACTCCTACCCTATCCTATCTTAAACATCTGATATTTTCTGCTAAAAACTGTAAAGTTACCTCTAACTTTTCAATCGTTTACCCATCTGGAATGTATTTGTACATGATTCACATTAGTCATATAATCTTATCTTTTGCCATATGAACAGCCAATTGACCCAGAATCAACTGTTTTTTTTTTTTTTTTTTTTTTTTTTNCACCCAGGCTGGAGTGTAATGGCACAATCTCGGCTCATTGCAACCTCTGCCTCCTGGGTTCAAGCAATTCTGCCTCAGCCTCCTGAGTAGCTGGGATTACAGGCATGTGCCACCACACCCAGCTAATTTTTGTATTTTCAGTAGAGCCAAAGTTTCACCATGTTGGCCAGGCTGGTCTAAAACTCCTGACTTCAGGTGATCTGCTCACCTCCGCCTCCCAAAGTGCTGAGATTACAGGCGTGAGCCACCACACCCTGCCCAGAGCCACCTTTCTTAACTCTTAGCTCTTCCTTTCTTAGCTCTTCCTTTCTTTCTTAACTGACGCCTTCTTTAGCTCTTTCTTTCTTAACTGACAATGTCACGCCCCAGAATACACATGGTGCCACAAATACGGAATCTGTTTCTGAGCTCCCTGCACTATTTCATCAGTATATGAGTGTATCTCTACATGAATACTACATACTTTCAGTTAATACAGCTTTAAGATAAATATTGGTATTTATTAGAGTGACTCCAATCCCTATCATCTTTTTTTTAAGTAGTATATCTTTGCTCTTTTTAGACTTTGACTCTCAAACAATTGTATGATCAGGTGACCAAGTTCTGTAAAAATTTATTTTTGGATGTTGATGAAATTCCATTTCTTTTAAATATTAAAGAGAGTTTGGCATTTAGGGCTCTTGAGTCCATCCATGAACATGATTCATTCTCAATTACTTATGAATTATGTTTGTTTTCAATACAGCTTCGTAATTTTTGCTAGAAAAGTCTTTCACATTTTTTGTTACATTTATCTTAGATGCATTGATTTGTTACTGTCATGAATGGGATTCTTCTTAACATATTTTTGAGTTGTCTCTTGATAATATATAAAAATCATTTTAAAATATTAAGCTTATACCCATGAAACTTGCTTACTTTTATTAGTTCTAATATCTGTCAATACATAGTGTTGGATTTTCTATGTGGCAAATCCTGTAGCTGGCAAAATGACAATTAGGTTTCTTTTCTTTTAATCCTACAATCTTTTAATCCTAGCAATCTTTCATTATTGCTAATTTTTATCTAATGTGCCTGTTAAGACCTCTTGTGAAATGCTGAATAGAAACAGCAATATTGACCATTGTGGATTTGTTTCTAACTTAAAGGGAATGTTCTTACCATTTTGCCATTAATTATGAGTCTTTTTCTTTTTTCCTTGTAACATTCATTCATTCATTCATTTTTGTTAGATATGTTTCATTACATTAATAAAGTTAATTCTCTATATTCTATATTCTTAGTGTGCTGTGAATTCTTTTAAAACAAAATTTTTCCACTTATTTTGAAATTAGTTTTTCTTTGTTAATACATTACTATGTTAAAATACAATAATAGATGTTCTAATGTGAAACCATGTTTCCTTTCCTGAGATAACCCTTACATGAATATAATATATTTATATCTTATATTTATGTCTTAGAAATATATTGCTTTATTTTCAATTTATCTCAATATTTCACATACATGTCTGTAAGTAAGATCAGGCTACTATTTTTCAACTTCATACAATCCTCATAAAATGAGTTAAGAAGAGTTCTATATTTTTCTGTTGTTAGAAACAATTTATATAAAGCAGAGACTATTTGTTACACATAATTTTTAAAGAATTAACTTACCATAAACCTGGGTCTGGTGGATCTAAAGAAGTATGTGTGGAGGTATCTGGTTTCTAATTCAATTTCTTTAATGGTTAGAGGTCTATTTAGATTTTGTATACCTCCTCAAGTCGATGTCGGTTTTGTGTATTTTGTAAGAAGTTGTCTGTTTTGATTGTATTTTCAAATTCATTGGAATTATCTATTAATATTATTATCTTACTGTTTAACATCTGTTCTCTCCAAAACTGTACTTCCTTTTCATCCCTACTATTGTTTTATCTATGCCTTTTCTATTTTGTACTTGCTCAATTACAGCAGGGTTTGTCCATACTCAAGATATTTGGTTTAGCTGATACCATCTATTCTTTATTTCTTTCCTTTTAAAAAAAAAATGTTATTCATAAGATATATTATAAATACCAAAGATTACATATAGTATATGTATATGTTTTAATAAATAATAAAATGAACACTAGGGTACTCACATTCAAGGTTAAGAAATGAAGCATTACTAATATTTTCAATGTTCCTAACTACAGTTCATTCATTTTCATTGCTGCATAGGATATTATTAGAAAGAATGAACAGTTAATTCATTAATACAATTTTTGAAAGGGATAATATTCAATATAGATTTCAGTTATGTCTCTTGAAACTATGAAATCATTTGATACTATATTTTTGTGAGGTTTGGATGCAGCATTAAAAATAAAAGAGTAAAAAAATGTAAAGACACTAGTGTATAAATTATGATGAAGAAATAATGACATTTAAAGATATTTTGTAATGAAAATAACTTCTGTATACAAGACTGCCCATATTTTAAATTAAAATATACTTAAATTTTAAAATGATGATATAAAGTATTACCTACTGCAGCCTAAGCAAAATAAATTACTTCGTGGCATTTTATGGTACTAAGCAACTTGTATTAATTGCATGATAGAAAGCTTATTAGACAAATGATTCAATCCTGATTGAAAAATCTAATGCCAAAGAGAGAGCTAAGATTAAAGGTTTTATCTGCAGTTATTTCACTTTTATGCTATTGTTTAATTTTATAGTGCACACACAAAGTAAGCTTTCTAAAATGGCACCCTACTTCAATACAGAAAGAAGAAAAAGGATGAAAATTTATGGAATGTCTTAAATGTGAAGGGGATCTTCTAGATTGAGCACAGTAATTACAGATTTTTAAACTCTTCATCTCTCTTGTAGCCATAAGTCTTCTGCAAAATGGAAAGATTATCTTTCAAATTCTCACCACTTCAAAGGTAAATTGCAAGATTTAGTGCTCTGTGTTCTCAGTACTTAGATGTAGATGAGTCTAATAAATTTGTTTCTACCCAAACTCATCGTAAGATGGAAATTCTAGCTCTCATACTTTCAGTAGAAAGTATGATTAACTACAGGTCACCACAGATACCATATATGGAACCGGACTGCCATGGGAATTACAACAGGACCAAAAAATGTATATGAGCTTACATTTATTTATTCAGTACATGCTTCAGTAACTAGCTGTATCTTAACAGGAACATCAATAATCTCCTTTTAATAAGGTGGCTGATAATGCAAAAACCTAAATATATGTATAATAAAACTTCGACTTCTTTAAGCTTGCAGTCTTAAAATAAACTAATTTTTATCTACTTCCTTTATTTGCTTTAAGCTTCTTTTCAATAATGTAAAAGTCTTTAGAAATTACTATACTCCCTTTTATTTTAAAATGATAAATATATTAAATATTATCAAGAGCAAAAAAAAAAACCAACACAGATCTTTCTGGTAAGGACTCACATTATTCATATTACCCCTATAAAATATGAAAACATAGTATGCCTATTTATCAACATAGGTTGCAGGCAGAGTTCATATACTCCAAGGAGGAAAGTACAGATTAGAGTTATTTCAAATGTTTCAACTATTTTAGTTCCTTTAGAAGAGGAGCCCTTTTAACAAAATGACGGATTAGCTGTGTCCAAGTACATGCCATTTATAATGTATAGTAGGTAACATAATTCTTAAAGTGGATTTGATAAAAAGAACAGTATTAACATGTATTTTAAAAAGAATCTTATTATTCGTAATAGGCAGAAGACAACTGATCTCACATAAATTAGTGCTCACCATCCCTAACAATTCTGGTTACATTAAGAGGAAAAAACACTTTCTGAGGCATTCAAAAACTTACGATAGTGAGATTCCCTAATATACTTTTTTTTAGTATCCCTCTCTTATTTTTTTTCTTTGCACGTGTGATTATTAGAAGCTGTATTTACATTTCAGAGTGTGGTGGGGCACAGGGTGGGAAGGAGATACAGCAAAAGTGCAGAATGGGAAGATCCCTCAACCTGTTGGGCTGTTTACTGGGAAGACTAAAATTTAACAAGTCTCAGATTCTTGTTAAAGACTTGCTTTGAAAAGCTCTCTCCCTAGAACAAGTAATGTTTTAAAGATATTCATTAAACTCTCTATAAAATGAAAAGTGTTTCTAAACTGCTATGTTATTAATATTATACTGAAAAGTTGAGAGTGGTATGAGTCAAAAGGAAAGAAATACAGGCATGAGATGGTCAAGAGAATGTTAATTTACCCATGTGGTCCGAAATAGCAAGTGTTTGTAAACTGACAACTCGAGATGAAAGAAATTATCATTCGATGTACAATTTCCTGTTATTTAAGTCTCCAGATAGGGCATTTAATCTGAACTCAATGGAATCATTTTTAAAAATAATCTTAAACAAGTATGTCCTAGATCAGAGCTGAAGCTTCCTCCATTTAAATTTGCGCTCTAAACTTTCTTCCTTGCCACAACCCGACACCCAACCCAGGCCACCCCGGACAACTCCTGGTCTCCATGTCCTCCAGGAGCCTCCAGGGAATTCGAGAAATTCTCAGAGCAGCACCCGCAGTTTCGTTCCCCCATCCCCAATCCCTTCCTAAAGGAAACACAAAACCCCAAATGCATACTAGTAAACTCAAAAGCTGAAAACGCTTTTAAATATATTACAAAAGAACACATTTTGCAAGCACTTCCCATTTGTAGTCATTTCATAAGCTCAGATACTTTGTTGGAACAGTTCCTGGGAAAATGAATGCGCTTATTTGCCCAATTCCTTCTCCGTAAACATAACGTAGATCATAACTAGCAATCTCATATTCATATTTCTCTGATTTAAAGGGAGGACAACCCTTGGACCCACTCGCCGGGGTGGAGGGCCAGGAAGCAGTAAGAATCCGCGAGGCCAGGTTCGACTCACTGCCCACGCGGGTATAGACCTCGCTCCCATCGGACCCCATGCGCATCCACGGGTGCTGAGAAGTCGAGGGTCCGCGGCTCCTTTCTGGGCGTGTGGTACGAAACTCTGCTGGAAGTCTGAAGCTTCGCGCGTAGCCGCGCCGCCAGAGTTCCAAAAACCTCAGGTCTCCCGTGTTCTCAGAGCATTGTCCCTAACTTCCTCTCCAGGAGGATTTCGTCCTGGGTGGCAGGTTTTCGGAGACTCGAAACCCCAGGCTGTCTTGGCCCAGCAGTCCTCCCCGGAGCCAGAATGAGTAGGACCAACCCCACTGCCTCCCTCATCCTCGCCCTACTCCCCAGCCCCGCCACTGTCACCCTCTACCCGCCTCCCCACCTTGGCCGCATCCCCCAAGCACACCACGACCCCAACCACCATTCTGGCCCGACCTTCCCACACCTTCGCGTCCCGGGCACGTCCCGCCCCCAGCTGGGTGGCTGGCGGGGGTGGACCACTTCGGTGAGCTCCTGACTAGCCCTTGGAGGAGCTACCGAGAGAGACCCGCTTCTCAGAGGCAGCTCCCACCAAGGGACCCAGGGTCACGGCCCCGCTCCACTCACTAACGAACGCATCCACGTCAACTGGGACCAGGAACGGGGGAGCGGGCAGCCCCTAAATCCCATTTCAAGTTTGTGCTTTGCGCTGTCAGGGATCCTAAAAAACTGACCAACAAGCACTTTTCCTCTCTCTCCACCCAAAGGCACCCTCCAACCACCATCACCACCAGCTCTACCACTTGGGGAGGGGCGCGAATCCCAGCCCCCTACGCGACCCGCCAGAGCGCTGCGAAGCCTGACCGCGACTCAGAATTCCAGCAGTCGAACGCGGTGTCTCAAAACAGAAAGCTGAGTCCAGAGTCGACCCGCAAGCACACGTTTTCTCCCTCATCCCTGCAGGCCCGAACTTGGGGCTGGTACCCCCCTAGCTCATTGATCTGAGCCGCGGTCATCACATTTCGGCTTGCTTTGTACCCCGCCCCGCGCAGGGTCCAGGACTGATCCACCCCCGTTCCCATCCCGGCCCTATCCGGTGGGGTCCAGCTCACCACGAGGGTCAGCAGCAGCTGCCTGCAGACCGCTCCGCGTAGGGAGCGCCGGGGCCCAGCGGCGGCCATCGGGACGCTGGGCACGACCAGGAGAACGCGGTGGCCGGGAGGGTGCTGAGAGCCAGACCTGCGGGGCGAGGGAGGTGCTTTTCTCGCCGCTGCTTGTCTTTAAGTGCCGTTGGCCTGTCTCAGGCTTGCCTGCCGGGGATCATCTTCACTCCTGAAACCGGATTGGACCCAGAGGACGCGGAGAGGCCACTCCTTGTTATTTCTCAAGTTTTATCATTGCCGGCGCCGCGGAGGAGCTGCCTGAGCCTGCCCCTCTGCTCCCCAGCAGCCGCCGGGGCGTTCGCGCTCAGGAAAGCGGTCCCCGGCGCACCCTTTGCCAGCTCTCCCACGCCGCTCGTCTGCCTAGGGCGCTGCCGCCCCTCCCGGCCCGCAGAGAGGCCCTGGCAGCCCAGAACGTCCCAGGGCCGCCCCAACGCCGGCGCTGCGCGGTGCATCTCAATGCAGAACCCAAAGCCGCCCGCAGGGATCCCTGCCTCAACACGGGCCCTTCTGGATGCCAGGAACACTCTTGTCATTGGATCAGCGGATCTGCACTTCGACGTCTGAACAAATTCTGCCAATGTTTTCAGATTCAAACAAAATACATGTACTGTATTCTCTCCGGAGTTTACTAACATGACAAAGTACACGACAGAACGAATTTATCCCAAATAGCATGAATAAATGGGTATCTGGCATGTCAGAAATTAAAATTAAATATAAGAAATTCTGTTTTGACCATTTTTGCTCACTCAAAATACGAATGATTACACTCACGGCTCTA
>NW_016107327.1:813972-828003 GCF_001604975.1 Cebus imitator | reverse complement strand
GCCATTCTTACCGGCGTGAGATGGTATCTCAATGTAGTTTTGATTTGCATTTCTCTTATGACCAGTGATGATGAGCATTTTTTCATATGTTTGTTGGCCTACTATAAGAAAACATATTATGGATATTTTTAACTTGTATTGCAAATTCTAGATGCAATATGAACACTAATAACTGAATGTAGGATTAGTAATGATTTTGGAATTTCCTGCTTTATTATAAATGGTACTTGCCCATCATGAGTATATTAATCTAAGTCCTAATAAAAACCAATGCATTTTTATAATTTAATGAAGAACCTTTACTGATCACAACATAAACATGACTTGAGGATAAATTAAATTGCTTATATTTTTCCCATATAAATTATGATATAAAACAGTTTGTTGAGACTTTTTAAAATATGACCTTCAGTTCAGATACAGTGAGAATTGGATACTTTTCTATTGCAAAATTAATTTTAAATCATTATGAGATATCATAAAGCATGAAGAGTTTTCTGAACTGTCTTTATCTTAATACCCTATCCCTCAGACTTCAAAATCAGTTGGAAGTCACTGCTAAAAGGGTAATGACCCAAAATGGAATTTTCCCTTGTTATATTCTTAGTTTGAAGGGTAAGAGCAGCGATAACAAAGGATCAAAAATGGGAAGTGATTTTAGACTAAAGAATAAAACTTTAGGAATTGAGGTGAATTGCAACATTTTCAGGAGAAAGCAAACAAGATAATTAAGAAGAGTACTCTTATTCTGTACCTATGAGAAGTCTCTGGCCTGGAACAGCTAACTAATCTTAGGAGGTGGGACCTGACCTCTGGCTCACAAGCCAGGCTGCCTTGCACAACGCAGCACCAACAGGTGTTAGTCTAACAAACCTACTCATCTCGGTGCCTTACCCGGACAGTGACATGGCAAGTGTAGGTTTCCTCAAACACTCCTATAAAACATGGCCAGGACAACTGTATGATGTTTGAGACAAATTTATGAGAAAAAGTGAGTTAATTTATGAAAAAAAGTTTGGAGTAAAAACAAGTAAAAGATTTGTTTAAATGGACCTTGTGGCACAAAAATGATTTCTGCAATGAGACATGAACTCAGAAGCATGTTTAAAATATTATTTAGGATAAATAGCCACAGTGTGACTAGAGGCTCTTTCTCTTTGAGAAAGCCATGACTTGTTGGTCATTTCAAAAGACTGCAGAGGATTTAAGGATAAGAGAAAGTTTAAGTCAAGAGTCAATTATAAATATTGCATTGCTGCCCACTACAAAAGCCATCCTCAAATCTCCATGTGCTGCCTTCTCTCCTGTCTACCCATGGCAAGCACCTAATTAGCACTCAGTACTACTTTCACTCCCATGGGAATGCTCCTCCACACAGCAATGAGAATCTTCACTCTAGACCAAAATGACCCTTGGCCTCCAAGGAAGGAGACATTTGCCCTCCCCTCTATTATCCGGTGGATGTCCTCATGTCCTCACTTCTCATCCTAGAATTCACATCTCCCCAGAATGATTGACAGGAGGACTATCCCTTTCTCTCAGGAGAAAGCTCACTCCCATCCACAGAAGTGTGACCTTTCACTATAACCTTGGCAAGTATCATTCAAAAGTCGAACATTTGTACATTTCTCACATTCAGCATTATCCAGTCTAAATAACACTATTACAACAGTTCAATCTGGATAGGGCGTGCCAAGCTCAGAAAGATTCCCTTCTAGTCTCTCCTTGTTAATTAGTGAGTCAAGATCTGTTACAATGGACTTACTCTTCCTCCACTAAAATCTTCAGACTCCTTTACAAATATCCTCTTCTTCAACCAGTCCTTTTAAGGAGGGAGGAGCAATCTTCCAGTAACTTTTCACCGGCTGGAAGGAATGGTAGTTTCCACACAAAAGACAAAACCCTATTGTGTGAGTGATAACTTCTTATAGCAACTAAACTACTAAAGCCATATTATAAAACCCTAATACAGGTTGAATTTTTGTCCACCTCATCTCAGAATCATCACATAATTCTTCACTTTGATTTCCTCTAGAGGGAAAAATCTCCCAATAGGGAGAGACTGCAGTTTCTCCTGCCTGTTCACATGTCTCCAGGAGCTCATTGTATGCATCTGTCTGTTCAAAGGGCATTGCTCAAGAGTGAATATTACAGGTGTGAGTGGGCTGACTTTCAGGCTTCATGTGTCAATGATCCCAGCGTCACTCCCTGATTCACTGCCCCATCAGTCTTCCTTTTTCCCAGAAGTTCAGGATGACCATGCCTCAACATCAGCCTGGAAAAATGGTGTATTCCCCAGCTTAGATGTCTATTAACCAGCTCAGGAGCAGAGAGGCAGCTTTTGCCACCAGCTCCCCATGGGCTAGCAAATTATTTAATTCAACAGTTATTTATTATTTTAATAGTTCATAATTACATATGAATTAATGCTATTTACCTCCAGATTTTTTCATCTTGATTAGTCATTTCAGCCTGCCCAGCTTCCCAAGTCTTTTTGCCATTAGATGAGGGGTAGCTTTCTACCAATTAGCTATTTAGTGTTCACTGAGCAGGCTCAGTCCCACAACAATAACCAGTTCTTTTCTTGCATTGCTTTCAAGGTTCATACCTGCATCTGCCCTTCAGTGTTTAAGCTGCACCCCTTCCTAACTGATAAGCACTAGTCTTGACTTGCGCACATCTATGACGGGTTATACAAGATCTCTGTTTTTCTAAATAACTCAAATACAGAGGTCCTGCCTGAACATTTAAAAAGTGAGGAACTAGTAATATTCCTAGTAGGGGAATAGGCATGTATCGAAAAGACTATTTTGTACCCCCTCCTAGTAAGATTGCAGTGCTCTTGACAAGTTCGTAAAATTGGTTATTTCTCCCGGCTTCCAAGTTCTGTTTAGACAATGGCCAAGGAAAGCCCTGAACTTACTATAATCCTTCACTTTTCAAATGAGGCTCTCTGACAAAATTGTCCTGCAAGGTCCCTGAAGCAATAATTTTTTGTAAGTCTCAGAATACATATATTGGAGAAAAGACATCTGCCAGAAGAACTTCTTTATTTCCTGTTGAAGACAATATTAAGTAGTGATCAGATTGCTATCTAGACCCTCTAATAATGATTTGGCTGCTCAATTGATGCACTGTCCCAAAGATCTAAGCAGAAATTAGAGACCTTCGTCTCCCCCCACTCCTCATATCCTAGGATGTGTGGAAGAAAAGAAGTTACAAACAGACAGGCACTGTGAATATGATCATGACATTTTTTCCTTGTTATGATGAACTGCCTTCCTGTAATATTCCCAAGATGATTGACACCAATTTTGGCCAGTCTTAACGCCTTCTTTCTCTACACTGAGAGTTGGGCTTTTACTCTTTAGAGAGTGAGATTGGAAAGTGATTAGCACTCACATGTTCTCAAGACATAAAGTATATCTTATTTTCTACCACATTGCTTATTACAACATATAAATTATTCTTACAATAAGGTGGTCTGAGCCTTGCTCCGCCAGGATCTTCCAGTGACAGTTTTCCAGACTCATCAATTCACAGAAGTGAGCACTGTTATTATGGCCACTGGCCCGACATAGGCCATTTTTTTCCCCCAAGATTGTTTAAGGGCCTCTAGCCTACTCCTCCCTTGGACTCCTTGTTTAAATTTTGAACAAATGAAGATAATGATCTTTAATTCACAATAAATATTTGTATTGGCTATGATCAAGTCAAAAAAATGAAATTATTTCAGCAGCAACATAATACTATTAAAATGGTGAGATTTGTTCCAAAAATCACAAGGACCCAAGTTGGCCCAATCTAGGAACTCTAACCCCTCCTGCTTAGAGACTAACCAAAGTTTTGGATTGTTTGTTGACATGTTTGATGTAGCTGCCTTGGGGTAGGTCCATGTATTTTTCAAATCTCTGGCCTCTTAATCTTGTAAAATGGGTAATTTTGAAAATTATTTTTCCTTCTCCATTTGATCCAATTATATTGACCCATACACCTATCCTCAGCCAGTTGGCCAACGAATAGTATTCCTGATCTTTCTTCCTTTCTTGAGTTATAATTTATATATAGTAAAATCCACAGGCCATAAATGTACAGTTCAATGAGTTTTGACAAACATATATTCCTGTGTTACCATCATTCAAATTAAAATATAGTACATTTCTTTCACCTCAGTTCATACTCACCCCCACCTTTGGGCAACCGGTGTTCTGTTTCCTATCACTAAAGGATAGTTTTGGTTTCTCTAGAATTTCACATAAATGGAATCACACGTTGCATTAGTTATCTATTGCTGTTTCCATTTTAATCTGCTAGACAACACTTGTGCATTACTCCAAAATTTAGTGGCTTAGAGAAACAACTTATCTCATAGTTTCTGTGGAATCCAGGCATGGCTTAGCTAATCATATCTGGCTCAAAGTCTGTCATACAGGCTGCAATTAATGTGGCTAGCTGGGGCTACACTCAACTCAAGGCTGGATCTGTTTCTAAGCTCACTATTGTGGCAGTTGGAAGACCTCCAGTTCTTGATGATCATTGACCAGAGACATCAGCTTGTCACAAGGGTCTCTCGAGGGGATCAAACAACATGGATACCTGGCTTCCCTCAGAACATGTGAGAAAAATAGAGTTCCGAAAATGGAAGTCACAGTCTTTTTGTAACTAAGAATCAGAAGTGACACCCTATCACCTCTGCTGAATTCTATTGGTAGAAGTCAGTCATCAGGAACAGCCCATAGTCAAGGAAAGGGCATTACACAGGGTGTGACGACCAGGAGGCAGAGATCATTGGACATAATCTTCAAGGCTGACTGCCACATGGTCGATGCTTCTGTGGCTGGTTTCTTTCATTCAACATATTTTAAATTCATACTGTATGTTTGAATATATCGGTAAGATATCAGTTTTCATTTATTTTGTATTTATATCTACTTGTAAAGTTACCTGGTCATAGGGTAGATATATACTCAACTTTATTAGAAACTACCAGACCAATTGCTTACTTCTTCCTTAGTAATATATGTGAATTTCAGTTGTTCTACATACTTGCCAACACATTTTTGTCAGTCTCATAGTTTTAGCCATTGTGGGTATCTCATTGTGGTTTAAATTTGCATTTCCATGATGATGTTATCTTTCATTGTGTTTTGAATTTTCTCTGCTGGCTCTTGATGTTGAGTAATTTTTTCTATGCTTATTTGCCATTTGTAAGTACAATTGGGTTGTTTGCTTTTTCTTTATTGTTTTGTAACAATAATATTTGTTAAATGTTAATGAAAATTTATTTATTATGCATAATATACACATTATTTAAATGTTAATTAAAAGAAATTTCAGTCTGGCCAACATGGTGAAACCCCATCTATACTAAAAATACAAAAACTTAGCAGGGCGTGGTGGTGGGTGCCTATAATCCCAGCTACTTGGAAGGCTGAGGCAGGAGAATCCCTTGAACACATTGTGGGGGCCGGCAGTGGAAGTTACAGGGAGCCCACTGCACTCCAGCCTGGGCAACAAAGCAAAACTCCGTCTCAACAAAAAATAAAATAAAATACAATCAAATAAAATATAATAAAGAAATTTAAATTTTGTGCATTTTGAATGGAATTGTCTTTTATTTGTTAAAAACATAACTTGAATTCTTCATTCTATTCTTTCTTTTCAAAAGAACTGTGAAAGTCTTTGTTTCACAGCTGAATTTATAGGTAAAAAAAAGGTGGTAAAATTATCTTCTCTAGAGCATTAATATCTAAACTTTTAAACCAAAGGACCCTTTAAAGTTTTGTTGTGGATGCCAAGGTAAAATTTATTGTCATAAAAGACAAAGGGCCAGCTCTGCAAATGACTCAAAGGTATGGGAAGTTTCAGCTGCACCTGGGCCAGAACTGAATAAGGTCTGTTACCTCCACAAATGAAGCTACACATTTCTGAGCATTATCATCAAAAGGAATAGTTTTGAACTCTGGCGGCATGTTGGTGTCTCTAGGGGAGGTTTTAATAAACGCCAGCCACCAGGCCCCATGTCAGAATCCACCACAAACCAATTACGTCAGAATATTCAGGGATGGGAGTTCTATATTGTATGTTTTATGTTATTTAAAAGCTTCCCTGGATACTCTAATACGCAGGTCAGGAACGCAATTCTTGCTCTAGATAAATGATTCTAAAAATGTGTTTCCATAACCATTAGCATGTGCTCCACTGGAAACTTGAAGGTTCTTTTCTCCTCTGAAATATGACAGAGACATAAAACCAATGAAATGATAAAACCTATTTTGGAAAAATTCAGGTCTCTGGGTTTTTGCAAGAAGGAGGTTCTTAAATAACCCTTCTAAAAAAAATGTTTTCTTTCAATATAGAAGTAACATCTCCATTCACCATTTCTTAACCTTTTTTTGTAACATGTAATCTGTCTAATCTGTGTAACAAGAAAGGCATAGATCTACTTTTGCATATTTCATGAGGTCCTTTCATAGCGGGCATGACAAACGTACTGTATTTCTACCCCTTGTATTGCCTGGACTGTTGTTATCTGTACTCCATTATTCTTATTTGCATCATCTCTCCCTTGATTCAGGCAAGTTTCAGTAGAAACTTACATTAAGAAAGTATTTCTCCCACATACCCATTCATGTCCAGATGTTTCTTATCTTTGGTGAAATGTTAATGGCTAGCAAGCCTCTAGTGGTTCTCTTTTCCATGTGAAAGCAAAGAGTATTTATTCTAACCCCTGGATCTTAGCGTTTTATATGGCTTCCAGATAGACTATACTTGCCATTAAGATTTTCCCCTGCTTGCAACAGACAAAGCTCTCATAATTTACTTTGACATCCACAGCCATTGACAAGAAAAAATCTCTCCACATTATGTTGGTATTCTTTTCTTACTTGGATCGCCAAAATGATCATGTAAGGCTGGAGTAAACAAGGCACAAAGATAGGTGTTTCGACTGTCTTCATACTGAATGGGACAACACAGTACCTTATTAGTCAAGGATTTATGCCAGTCCTGAAATCAAACCCTGCTTCTCTTTGAAATAGTTATATTCATCTCTGCTTAGAGGTTATGGGGTTTTGTTTTTGTTTTG
Organism: Cebus imitator; assembly: GCF_001604975.1. NCBI lineage: Eukaryota > Metazoa > Chordata > Mammalia > Primates > Cebidae > Cebus > Cebus imitator. Next base: position 820,916 of record NW_016107327.1, on the reverse strand, counting down.
TTTTGTCCTAATCTATTTCTTTATCTCACACTTCGCTCACTTTTTTGTCTTTCTATCCTGCACTCTCAACTGGAACATTAACAATGTTCTCAGGCCACATGTAAATAGCAATGATGACTGTATAATGCCTGAAACCACAATTTCCTAACACACTTCTTTTAGGAAGACCAAGCAGCCCTGTCAACTGAGCTAGTTTAAATAATCTGAGAAATGGGTATTTTAGAAAGGTTTCCAGAGGAAGATTTACTGAGATGTGAACTTTGGTTGGAGACTTGAATGACAGAAAAGATTGATGATCTGGAGTTAAAGCATTCCAGCCTGAAAGAGGTGCAAGTGAAAACGTCCTGTCCAAACAGCTGGGTGTGTTCAGATAGCGCAGAGAAGCCTACAGGTGCTGGAGTGGAGTGAGGGAAGGAGGGTAACAGAACAAGAAGTCATTTAAAAAAAAGATAAAAAACAACTCAATGGCCTAGTTAAAGAGGTTAGGTTTTCTGTTCTTAAGAAGCCACTAAAGGATTTTGAGGGTGGCATGATCTGATTTATACATTTCTAAAAAATCCCTTCTGGTTGTTGCAAGAAAACAGGTTGTAGAGGGAAACAAATGGCAGATGAAGTAGAACTTGGATTTGTAATAAAATGTGAAGTCACACTTCACAGCACTGGCTTATAGATTGGAGATGGATTGCGAGAAAAAGAGAAGACTAAGACTAGAGTGTCTACCAAGGGTTTGGGACTAATAGTGTGAATAGAATGAATAAATGGGGAATGTTGTGGGGGAAATGATTTGGGCTAAGAATCAAGGGGTTTTATTCGAACATATGAAATTTAAGCTGCCTATTAAAGATTCCAGTTGGGATGTATTATTTAAAACTTTGGGAGTGGAAGAGAAAAGTTAGGGAGTGAATGCAGATAGAGGCCTTGGGTACTCCAACTCCTAGAGTCGAGAGGAAAAGAGAAACCAGCTTCCCCCAGACTAAGACGGAGCAGCCAATGATTGAGGAGGAGCATCCTGTGAACGTGTTGTCCCATAAGCCAGAGGATGGTTGGTCAACAAGAAGGAAGTAATTAACTCTGGCACAGCCTTTTGAGAAGTCAAGTGAGATTAGGGCTAAATACTGACCATTCGATTTGACATGAATAGTCATTGGTGGTAATAAGTAATTCAGTTTTATTGGAGTGGTGATGAGGAAAACATGATTGCAGAGAGCCAAAGATAGACTGGGTAAAAGAATGAGGAAACGAGACCAAGGCAGATGTTTCTCAGATTCTTGTTCCCTCACGCCTGTCACATCTTGGTTCTCCTGAAAGCAGAACCTGAAACACAGATGTGAGTGATGCTAGTCTATTGGGAGCTAAACCCAAAGGCAGAGGCAAAGAATGGGAAAATATAAAAATCAATAAAAGGTGTGTTAATGAAGTGATTTATACAGTGGGTATAATCCTGCTGGTTATACCCTCTATGATATGATGTAGAATTCACCTGAGAGTTGTATTCTGAAATAAAAATGTATTACTAAGTAACAGTAAGCAGCCACAAACTTACTGGTTTAAAACAGCACATATTTATTGTTCACAGTTTTTGTGTATCAGAAGTCTAGGCATGGCGGAGCTAGGTCTCCTGCTTTAGAATATCACCAGTCATTGAGTGGGGTGTGTTTTCATCAAGAGGCTCAACTGGGGAAGGACTCACTTTCAAGCTGAGTCATATTCTTGGTGGATTTCCTCATGCTGTAAAACCAAGGGCCTACTTTTTGCTGGCTGTTGGCTGGAGGCCACTGTTAAGCCCTCCAGGCCACCTGGAGTTTCCAGAGGATTTTGCCACATGAACTTCCTTAACATGGCTGTTACTTCTAAGCTGGCAAGGAAAACTTCTTTCTCCAGTCTTCTAAAATAGAGTCTTATAAAACATAGTCACAGGAATGACATCCCATTATCTTTGCCATATTCTACTGATTAGAAGCAACTCATAAGTTCTACTCATGTTCCAGAGAAAGAAAATTACTCAAAAGCATGGATACCAGAAAACAGGAAACCTCTGAGGGGTCTGCTCAACAAATGGGCATCTAGGACATAGAGTCATTGACTCCTGTTCCCTTTTGTTTGAGAGTGGGCCCTGAGGAACCATAACTCTTCTGGCCTCCTGGGCCGCACCCACACACAGACTGAGAGACACTTCACAGGTGCTGTGGGTGGGTATTGGCAGCATAAACGGAACCATCAGCCTCAGCTATGCCATAACCTGGTGAAGAGGGGTTGTGGTGTGCAACACAAAAGGCATTTGCTACAGTGTCATTTAGGGGACTGAAGAACATGAAAATATAGCTGAAGGACAACTTAGTCAAGAAGTTTGACTCACAGGAAGAAAGCAATTGCATAGTGGTTAAGAATTCAGACTCAGCAGCCAAACCTCCTAGTTCAAATATTGATTCTGTCACATCAGAGTACTATCACTCTGAGCTAGTTATCTAACCCTCTGTGCCTCAGTCCATAAAATAGTAAGAAAATAATTCCTAATTCGAGTAAGAATAAAAATAATGTGAAATTTTACAACAGGATATGGCACATAATAATTACTATGTACATGATAGCTATTATTTTTATTAGGCATTTCTGTTATCAACAAGAATCATCCTGGCAAAAGTGAGTAACTAACGATGTAGGAGACCGAGGTTTCATTTCATGAACAGAGGTCTTGAGGAAGTAAAAGTTTGTAGGAACCCAAGTGATAAGAGAGTGGATGCCTAAAATAGGAACAAAGAAAGCTCATCCAATAAGGATGTAAGTCCGTGTATATGGTACAGATGTTAGCAGTCTAGTGTTGGTGGTGGAGAGTTAAGGGAGTTTTCTTCTGCTTCTATTTTGTATGTGAAATCGGGAGTGAAGTGAAGAAGGCAGGTTAGAGATTTGAAAAAAGGGTAGGTGTAAAATAGAAAACTGACTAGGTCAGTGTTTTGAATTATTGATTCTAAACCACTATAAGAAATATTCCCAATGTTGTGAACTGTTCTGCAATTCATATACACAATCTGGAACAAATGTTTTGTGTACAATACTTACTATTCGTATGTCTAATATACTCTGACAATTTCTGTTCTTGTCTTCTAATTCATTGATAACGCATGTTGTCACCTCTGAAATTAATCTTATGCCCCTCCACTGGGTTGTATCTCATTGTTTGCAAAATCTCTGAACTTAGGTTAACAGGGCACAATGGTGAGTCAGGACTGAGAGTTCCAGGGCCCCATGTTCCAGGGCTCAAGTAAAAATCATGAAGTACGTAGAAAATGGTGTTTATTGAGTAATGGGGTCTTGCCAAGTGATTACAAAGGAAGGGAAAGGGGGAAGGGAATTGAGAGTTACGGGACAATGGATGAAAGCAACGAATAAGTAAATTTAAGCTGAGAAAGGGAGAAAATGAGATCAATGAGTTTGTGAGGTGGTAGAGCTTTCTGGTTTTACTAAATATATGGAATAGGAGTACTAGAGTAAGGGAACTAGAAAGATAACAGGAAGTTTTTAGAAATTAAGATGCTTGAAATTTAAATTTGGGATGTGGTACCGTTAGAAGTTATTGGAAAATCAAAAATACAGCCTTGAGAATAGATAAATGAAGGAAGACAGTGCAAAAAAGTCTTTGGAGTTGAACTATCGGAGGATTTAGATGGTTACATTTTGAAGAAGAACAGAGTGGATTGGTGAGTTAAGTAAAAAATAGTGTACTACATGCTGAAATATTTAATGAATGAGGAGGAGTGTCTAAATGTCTATTAATTTCTAGACACCAGTAGGTTCCTGCAAGAAGGATGATGGTGTTGTGGTCTAGCGGCACTCACACCAAAGAATATGAGACTTTTTTTTGGAGAGAAGGGAGGAGAAATGGTCCTCATTGCCAGTGACAATGATGAGGGAGAAAGACATCTAGCCATCCCAGGATTGTGGGAGAAAAAAATTGGCCTCCACTTGATAGGTCTCTAGGGAAAGGAATACTCAGAGGGTGGCCTGAGGGATTTTTCACTCAAAAGTAAGAGTAACAAGGTGTAGAAAATGGTCAGAAAAGAGATTAAGGGTCTGGGATGATTTTTTTGGGTTCAGACTATGAATTTCAGAAGGCAGAAAGAAGGGTATGAGGGCAGAGAAATGGATGAAAGATTAGATCATAAATCTCAGCATAGTCGTGGCTTACTAATGTCATTCCAAGGTATCTGCTTCTTTTTCTTTTTCTTTTTCTTTTTTTTTTTTTTTTGAGATGGAATCTCCCTCTATTAGCCAGGCTGGAGTGCAGTGGCACAATCTTGGCTCACTGCAACCTCTGCCTCTTGGGTTCAAGCAATTCTCCTGCCTCAGCCTCCTGTCTGGGACTACAGTCGCGCATCACCATGCCTGGCTGGTTTTTTGTATTTTTAGTAGAGGTGGGGTTTCACCATATTGGCCTGCTTGCTTTCGAACTCCTGACCTGGTAATCTTCCCGCCTTCAACTCCCAAAGTGCTGGGACTACTTACATGAGCCACCGTGTCCAGCCCAAGCCATCTGTTTCTTAGCAGCACCTTGTCTCATTCTAAAGTGTTCTGCCTTGGAAGATAAATTGTATAATCACTCTACCTGAAAGAATAAGAATTTCAGAGACAATGGATAACCTGAGTTTAGATTTTTGGTGGTACAAGTCGTGACATGAGTAAACCTGAAAAGCTCTTAGGAAGTGTGAGAGTAATGTGTTCTAATCCCAGCTCCTTTCCTACGGTTGGTCTCTTAGGCAGCTGTGAAGTGATGATGGGAGATATGTGCTCCCTGATTCTGGTCTTTGCTAGTTGACATTAACGTAATAAAGGAAAGCAGAGAAGAATTTTGTGTATTTAATCAATGTTTATGCCCTGCCTACTTTTGAAAAAGAAGTTTTAGAAAATTTAAAAAAATAAAGTAGATAAAAATAATAAGATATCAGTAAGGCAACTGAGATACATTAATCGCCACCATCGAGTCTTGAATTTTACTTATCATGTCTTGGCTATTCAGGCAAAGTAACATACTGTTTTAGAGTAATGTCACCTCCGTTGTTCAATAAAAGAAAATATGAAAGTCCATCTGTAGTGTTAAACTTTATCATAGCATTGTATTAGCATGCTAAGAGGACAACTAGGTGAAACATAATGAATCTAGTTTTCCAGTCTGCTTTTTCAAAAGCTTTAGAACATTAATTAAATGTGCTGTTCCAAGATGACACATATTTTAATGCAGAGGGCACAAATGCAGAATCCTTAATCCCTTTCTCTTAAAGAAAATATTTACAAATGTTAATGTTTTAATCAAAACAAAATGATTAACACTGAAAGTATTGCCTTTTTCTTTTCTTTTCTGCTTAAAAAGAAAATGTATTGGCAGGGTTTAAATTATTAATGTTATTCTTGGAAGAAATAGCATATCTAATTATAATTGTAGAAAATGAAACTGTATCTGCAAGTTAAATCCTGCTCTGGTCTCCAGGAAAGCATCCAAATTATTTCATTTTCCTAGACCTTATTGTTTACAGCCTTGCAAGACTATGAATCAATCAGCCATATAGAGGGTTTCCGGATTATTTTTATTATGTAGAAGTATTTTTATAATGATATTTATCCTCAAAAGATTTCTGTATGTTAGGCAACAAAGAGGAGTTTAAATTAACTGATGATTGTATAAAATTTTTGTATGAGATAAGAATTTCATTAACATGACTGAAAATGACTAGTATTCAGGATTTTGGTTTCTTTTATTTTTGCAAAGAAACTTTAATCAGTATAATGAGGACAACTAAAATAGGAGAATATCTGTATTGCCCTCCTTGTAAGACAGGATCTATTGTTTCTGCCCCCTATTTCACTGCACACCTATAAAATCTGTAAACTTCTGATATCCTTCCAATACATTCTCTCACACCCCCAAGGTAGCCAAATTGGCCTTCTGTTGCCTTTCAGAAGCTTTGCTATGACATAGGTATATTAACTCTGTGTTTTACTGCTAGAAACACATTATTCACTCTGTTTATCTGCTAGTTTTCTTACTAGAAGACATCTGGTAACTGCATTGTGTTTTTAAAACTTTTGGGTTTAGATTTATATTTCTTTCAGATATCACACCACACTGAGATTGACCTTCAAACTGGAAGAAATAGGACTTTGAGCTCCACTAAACCTGATTCAGCTTTTCTGATAAGAAATTTCTATAGAAAGGGAGAGTTATAGTGGGAAAAAAAAAACACTGTTTTGTCTTTAAAATGCTAATTTCATCTCCTGCAGTATTAATAGTATGGTAAAGATGGTTATTAATGACTAGAAGTATGGCCTCAGGTTCCGTTCCCAAGTGCCCATTTGTATTAATCCAATAATTCAGATTCAAATGAAGTGGGCTGAGTCCCATTCCCTGTGTAAAGGGATAAGAGTGATCCTGGATTGTCTAGGTATTCTAGTTTTCTGCCTACATCCCCTGCTGATCTCTTTCTTCCTCTTGATTAGCTCGATTTTATGTTATATATTCCTAGAGGCCTCCATCCTGTCCCACACTGCGTTACCCCAGCTGTGAAACAGAGTCTCCATTTTTTCCGCAGATAACGCCATGCGCATAAGGAATCTCAGTGAGTAGCAAACTTATTGAAGTTTGAGGAGGTGGAAAGGAAAGATTTTCTTCTGAAAACTCAGGAAATTTGGTGGCATCATACCTCAGCAAAGGACTTAGGTTAGCCCTAAAGTCTTCACCGAATCTACCCTAAGAAAACTTAAGAAGCCTCAAAAGGACTCTATTTATTTGATCAATAACTTAAACTGCCTGACAGAACAATATTCAACAAGAAATGAGATGGATTTTGTTTATTATAATAAGGTAAAATTCCCAATGTCCAGCACCAACCTGTTTAAAATTTTTAAATGAGCAAGCTTTGACAGCTTTCTTTGCTATTTTTTTTTTTTTTTTTTTT
>NW_016107327.1:810824-813958 GCF_001604975.1 Cebus imitator | reverse complement strand
CGGGAGTGCAATGGCACGATCTCAGCTCACCGCAACCTCCACCTCCTGGGTTCAGGCAATTCTCCTGCCTCAGCCTCCTGAGTAGCTGGGACTACAGGCACGCGCAACCATGCCCAACTAATTTTTTGTATTTTTAGTAGAGACGGGGTTTCACCATGTTGACCAGGATGGCCTCGATCTCCTGACCTCGTGATCCACCCGCCTTGGCCTCCCAAAGTGCTGGGATTACAGACTTGAGCCACCGCGCCCGGCTTTCCTGAATGTTAACAGAAACCCAGAGTACACCTGTCTCCCCACAGGAGGACACTTGCTGTTAATTCCAAAAAAATTCTGTAGTGATCTAAATGTGAAGGGACTTCTCTTGCTAAAAAAGATCACACACACACACACTCACAAACACACATGTGTGTGCACACTTCATATTTGTAAGACAGTTCACTACAGATTTCTTGTAGCATATTTGGTGAAAATTTTATATCATTTCTGGGACTACGTATTTTTGAGAGCAGAGGCTATAACTTACATATACTAGACACCAAATAAATTTTATCACCTAACATTTACATAGAACTATGTTCTAGCACTTTTTTAAGCAGATGAAAAAAAACTGAAGACTAGGAAGGTTCAGGTTACACAGATCGTTTGTGGTAGAGCCCAGAGATGAACCTTGCCTGTTGGTCCCAAGGGATCCAAAGTTCAGGCTCTATTTCAGACCGCTGTGTTACGTTGCATAGAGAATGTGATTTATTGTGCAAAAATGAACTTTGATTGTGTCTATGACAGGAGAAATAGGGAGCAGCTTAGCTTGTCAAAAAGTGAATACATTTGGCCGGGCATGGTGGCTCATGCCTGTAATCCCAGCACTTTCAGCACTTTGGGAGGCTGAGGCAGGTGGATCACCTGAGGTCAGGAGTTCAAGACCAGCCTGGCCAACATGGTGAAACCCTGTCTCTACTAAAAATACAAAAATTAGCCGGGTGTGGTGGTGTGCACCTGTAATCCCAGCTACCCAGGAGGCTGAGGCAGGAGAATCACTGGAGCCCCAGGAGACAGAGGCTACAGTGAGCTGAGATTACGCCACTATACTCCAGCCTGGGGGACAGCAAGACTCTGTCTCAAAAAAAAAAAAAAAACAAGTGAACACATTTAATTGGTTTAAAGTTGCATTCATTATGCAAATTTTGCTTGAAATATTTCATTTGGCACTTCTAGTGAGCTAATACTGATTCTTATTCTTAGTCTAGAGAGTGCATCATTGTCCTCAGATTACTGATGACAAATCCTAAGTGTGTTAAAGTAAAATTTTAAGACCAGAAACATGACTGCACTCAATTATGATAATGTGAGATGATACAGCATTTTTTTTCAATTTAATCATTTACTGTGAATATTATATGTTGAGTGTAAACTTTACTTACTAAAGCTAAGATGAAAATGCCTTTCTTCACAGGTTTGTAAGCTCCCCAAATCCTAAAGCCTATGAATTTTTCTTGCTCTATATTTCTTTTATATGAATTTTCCCTCAATTTTATAAATAATAAATATTCATGGTAAAATGAAAACATGGAAACACACAATGAAAAAATATTTCCTTCACCGAGGATGTATCACTCAATATCTTAGAGTATTACAGAGAGTCTCATATTTACCTGAATGTGAGATTATAATAATTTGGAAACTTATGCTTGTTTTAAAATACTACTCTATGTCTTTTCTCATAGTGTTCAGAATAAAATGATTGCACGATATTCCATCATCATATCACAATAGCGACAGCTTCTGGTTATTGCTATACTGATGAACCAAGCAGTAAGCTAAGATCTTTATGTGAATTATATAATTTATTCCTCATCTGCCTTTATTTTGTATGCTAGAAATTTGAGGCTTCTATGATTTCCCAAGGTTACACAGCAAGAACAAAGCTGAGATTTGGACCCACATCTTTCTGACTACAAAGTCTGTGTGTGATGACTGTTTCCATTGTCCTCAATTATGGTACACTGTATCACAGTAACGTGTTGTACATCATCTAATTACTTCCCTGTCATAGAACATTTAGTTTATTTTCAGTTATTCACATATTTAATGCCACTGAGATCAACATCCTTGCATGTGAGTAGAATCTTTATACTATTCTCTTACTTCTTTTGGGTAAATCCCTTTTACCTGATTTCACTGGTAATTTTGCATCACATCTTGTGTATATTGACACCCTCTGCTCCTTTCACCTCTGGCTTTCTGAGCCTCTCATTCCCTATGAGTTTCTGTCATGTCCTTGGTGCCTGGGAGTTTTTCAATTGGCCCCCTTCCCAAGGGAACACTCCTTAAGCTAAAAAATCTTGGCTCTACCCTCCTCCCCCATCCCTGATTTATACGGCCCTCTGAACCTCCTGGCCACCACAGTCAGTGAGCGTTACCTGTCATAGCTCCCACACAACAGCACAGGGAGGCCAGACAGCTGCTGCCTTTTGGACAGTCACCTATTCCACCTGCTGTTGAGCTTTCTATTTCTATTTATCTCTGGAGATTTGGCAATTCTGATTTTTAAAAATATATACAACTTACTTTTCATATATCTTATTGACTAGCAGCATTCATGTGGCAAAATTTGTTAATTTTTATTAAATGTTTTCCATGTGGTTTGGCCCTGCATTCTAGCTTAAGACTATTTTTCTAGTTCACATCAATGTAGAAAGTAGAAACCACGGGGAACAATGTACATTCTGAAATGCTTAATTTTACTAATCAATGTGTTTCAACTCTTTGGTACATTTCTAGCATTCTGCTTAATATGTTTTATATGAAAAAGCAAACTTAATACTTAAGTTTCATAAACCCCCAAATAATCAATAAACCCAGTTACTAAACTGGGAGGCCAAGGCAGGCAAATCACTTGAGGTCAGGAGTTCAAGACCAGCCTGGCCAACATGGTGAAACCCTGTCTCTACTAAAAATGCAAAAATTAGCCAGGTATGCTGATAAGGGCCTGGAATCCCAGGTATTTGGGAAGCTGAGGCAGGAGAATCACTTGAACCTGGGAGATGGAGGTTGCAGTGAGCCGAGTTCATGTCACTGCACTCCAGACTGGATGACAGAGTGAGACTACAACTCAAAAAAAAAAAAAAAAAAAAAAA
>NW_016107327.1:806927-810814 GCF_001604975.1 Cebus imitator | reverse complement strand
AAAAAAAAAAAAAAAAAATTAATGGCCAGAGTTGTATAGGCCTGCAATTGTGAACACCTTTCTTTGTCCTTAGCGTCCTACATGAGAGAAAAGAAACACACACACAAACCTATAGATGAAAACTTTACAGCAATGTGCTCTAGACACATAAATGTCTAAAGGTGGTATTTGTACTAGATCCTCAAAAAGCCTTATTTTTACAAAGAAAGAAAGAGGTGATGAGTAAAGACGTTGTTAAAAAGAGAACTAATCATGAGTAAGGCACAGATCGAGAAATGTGGGATACAAGGGGACAAGGGAAATTAGTACGGAAGGTCCCCAACTCAAGAGGATTTGATCTACGACATTTCAACTTTGTGATGGTGTCAAAAAAATATGCATTCAGTATGTCCCTACACTTATAAGATTACATTCCAATAAGCTGATTTTAAGCTGAAAATAGGGTAAATGGAAAATGCTCTTTCGATTTACAATAATTTCAATTTACCATGGGTTTATCAGGATGAAACTCCATCATAAGTCAAGGAGCATCTGTATTTGAATCTGAATTTATGTTTAGAATTTACCCTTTAAAACCATAAAAAGCTCTTAAGCAGGATAATGGCAGGATCATATCTGTTCTTTGATGGCCCTTGAAAGGAAAGAAGTGGGAAGAAATTGGAAACACTAACACCATTGGAGCTGAGAGATACTGAAGGTTTAATCTGGGGTGCTGGTGAGGGTAATATTGGTTGGGGTGAAGTGAAGTGTGAGAACAGCTGGCATAGGTTACAACTCAACCTCATAAACATTCGGGTTGGGAGTAGCAGAAGCAGAAGTTCACTTACTAGTGTCCTGCAGTTCTTTTATGTGATCTGACGCTTTTTTTTTATTTTTTAACATGTAATATGCACTTACTATGTGCCAGGCATTGTGTGATGGGTTTTACAGGCATTAGCCCACTCCGTACATCCACCATGTCTTGACTTGCATTTGGGTGTGTGGGTGGGGAGAGTACCTGAATCATCTTGTACTTTCTCATAGCACAGTCCTTCCAGTTTCTGTTTTAAAAGCCTGCATATGACTGTGCTGGGAAGGCATCAAATGACTACAGAACAAACAAGGTATTTAATGAATAAAATTGTGTTTACGATTCTCAAAAGTTTGGCAGTTTTTGGCAACAAACAGACGATGCTATGCAAAGAAGAGAGGAATCAAGGATTCTGTTTCAAGCCTAAGTCAGCAGAAGTGTACCATCGTATAAGTAACTCAGGAGAACCTGATTTGATGTGGTAGCATGTGTTTGTCTTTTTGCATAATGAGTTTAAAGTGCTAGACTGACAGGGGGCTCGCAGAAGAGCTGACATAAGAGCTGTAGGTTTATATGGGTATCAGATAAATTCTTGGGGCTTTGTGTATTTAAGGAGGTGGAAAATATGATGATTCTAGGCACAAAGAAGGGAAAGCATTTTATTCTCAGGATGGTACTGAAGAGGCTGATCGGAGCAAAGTCAATTGTCAAGACTTCAATCTGGAGTCCAGGAATGGAGATGGAGACAAAAGGGAAGCCTGTAGTCAAGTCAGATTTTGCAAAACAGAATTGGGATCCAAGATAAAAACAGTATTCAGATGAGAATAAAGAAAAAATAATGATTACCAGGAGCCCCCAAACACACACTGCACGGAACAGAAGATCTCGTTGCTTTCTGTTTGCTGAAGAAGCATCCATTTCTTAGTGAAACTCTTTTAAGATTTTGCCTCCTTGAGAACTTTACCTGCCTTTTCAGTTAGGCATCAAGATTTATCACATTGACTTCTGGCTATGGATGAATAAGACATAACTTTCTGAATACCACAAATGAGAGACCTGGAAGCTACTATGAGCCATGAAATTCCCAGAGGCCATCACAGGTGAAATGCTGGTTGGACTTCTGGGAAAGATGAGTAAGAGCATCGTGGTAAGATGTCGGCAGTAAAGCAGAGTGGAGATAGAAGCTACAATTCCCAACTCAGGCATTCTCTTCTCGTAGAGCAACCTCAGTGGCTAAGGTACACTGACAGAGTGCTAACTCTATGCTGATTCTTCATGAATCATCTCTGACAAAGCCCCATCAGGTAGACTCCTCTACCCTCCTCAGTACAGGTCCTGCAAGTCAGGAAACTAAACACAGAAAGATTAAATGATTCTCAAATCTCACAGCTAGTAAGAATAGAGCCGGGATTTGCATCAAGACACTCATACTTGGAAGTCTTAGCACTTAGGGTTACTACCACAACTGCCAAAGAGCCATGACCTCCCAGGCAAGTGACTGCTAATGTCCAGCAGGACAGCTAGCAGAGAAGCCAAGGGGATTGACAGGGAGAATCTAAATTACACATAATTTTCATTAGGTGTTAGAATTAGTGCCCATTTTAAGAAGCAGATGTTCTGCTTTTCATTCAATTGAACCTAATAGTTTCACAGTGTTTCAAACTAGGCAGTCCCATACCAATGCCTCAGCAATCTCTGCACTATGTATTCTGAAAAACTGAACATATAAGAACCAGTCATCAGGTGATCATTATGAAGAGACATATCTACAGTGAAAAGAAAAATCTTTTCATTATCTAATTTTCTTAATCGACCTTTTGTTAACATGAAATGGGTTATACATGTGACTTGTTTAAAATTATTTATTATTGCCAGGAGTGCCTTTTAGGTGGACCACTCTGAATGACTCTTATGCTTCAAAACTATTTTTTATTCAAGTGACTTACCATGGCCCTAGGAAAGAAGTTCTGTTATTATCCCCCATTTTAAAATAACGAAAAGAGACCAAAAAAAAAAAACCCCAAAAACAACAACAACAACAAAAAAACAGGCAACTTAACCAATACCCCATGGTGCTGCGGTCTTTAGAATAGTCATACTATGTAAATATGGCAATAACAATGCAGTGAAAATCTCCCCAAAACAAACTCTACATTTTAAAAATTGTATAACAAGAATCTAAAAAAGGGGACTTACTTCCCTAACTTAGAAAATGCAAAAATCCCTTAAACTCATATCAGACCTGTGTTAACAATCTCACACTAAGTTTTAAAAACTGCTTAATTTACTTAATCATAACTAGTAATATACAAGAATTTTGTACATAGTTTATTAAAAATAACTTTGAGAAACAGTATTTTTGCCAATTTGTATTTATCAATAATAAAACTACTGAAAAGATAATAAGCTGATTATCAAATAATTACCCAACGTTAATCTTGCAAATAATTTTTATAAGCCAATCTTGTGAGTTCAAGACAGGCACATCATAGATAATCACAAATATTAGAAACACATTTAAAATGTCCATATGTTTAGTACACATAAAAAATTCATTGACCAAAATAAGTCATGAAACCTGGACTAGAATCTTGTGGACTATTAAGTTTCATTTTGTCTTACTGTTTTAAAATTTAAATAGTTTGGCCCATTTCTACATTTGTTAAAATTGTAATCTTAAAATTTTTTTTTAAATAACTTTACAAACATATAGATATGACTAGCCATTTTCTCTAAGTTATAAAATAGTTATCCCAGGGAACTTTCAAGATCCCTGTATTTTAAAGCTTATTTCAAAAACCACTACTACTTTGCATTTATAAACTCTACCCTTGAATTAAAGAACTGTAAATGTGTTGTCATACACTAAATATCCACATCCCAATTCTAATTACACCATTCTTGTTGTTAACATAGAGCATTGCTTCTAATAAAAGCATGACATAGCTCTACAGTTTCAATGGCAAAATTAAAGCTTTTTTGTTGAAGAGATAACAAAGCAATCACCAAGATATTTGAAACAACAAAGTTAACATTACATTGATTTCAAGAAAAACCAAGAATATATATACTTACATAAAACAAAAAAAAGAAAGAA
>NW_016107327.1:804391-806845 GCF_001604975.1 Cebus imitator | reverse complement strand
AAAAACTGGAGAGAGAAACAGACTGAGAGAGAGAGAGAGAGAGAGAGAGAGAGATGCTATTGGACATTTTAAAGACCAAAAACTTGCAGATGTAAAAATACATTCTGAAAGTATCTTAAAACTTAAATATCACTGGCAAAAGTAGGTAAAAGAGCAGACATAGATTCAGTGCAGCATTTTATATACAATAAAACCTAAGACTAAACTCAGCCAAAATGAAATTGTAATAGTCAATGCCTGGCTAAAAAATCTCCCTTTGTACCATAAAAAAGGTCACATTACAAGAATAAAATAATAGAAAGAATGCAGTCTACACATTTTAGATGTTTAGGAAAACAACAGTTTCCAAGCACCACATAAAACAATTAATTAACTGGAGATAATGTTAAAGCAAGGTCTCTACAATGTCCCATTAGGTTGTGCTTCAAGTAGTCTATAATATGGACTTGAATTAATTACATTTTATTGCACTATAAATTGGCTATTGTCATTATACCCAAATGAAACAAATAAGGCAGACTTTCTTAATTTCCCTGTAGATCTCCTTGGATAGAAGGTGAGTAATTTTAAAATACATAAAAATCGTGTACTTGTTTATAGTGTCTCTCTGTAAATGTGCATTTGACCAAAGAGATTCCATCCAAATAATGAGAGAAAAACCCCCACATACAGCATCTTCTGTTTTTAAAAAATCCTTGGTTTGTAATTTTTTTTAAAGTCATAAAGCCACTGGCTTCTGTAGACTGATGAGAACACACAGTCATCTCTTCATGCATGCTTCTGCTAGTGTCCTAAATTTGGGCTCCAAGTTATCCAAAAATTCAAGCCCATCTTCTTCTTGTCGTTCACTGCAACAACCTACAGACCCAGCCACCGATCCTCTTCCTTCATAGTTATACGTCAGGACGTAGTCTTGGGCATGCTTGTGATTTTCATCTTGATTACACAGATGCACTTTCTACCAAGGGGAAAAACACAATGCTTTTATTATTATTATTTTAAACACCAAAACTTACTAACATAAAAATAATTGCTTTGATTTACCTTTCATTGTTTAATTTTTAATCAGTGTGTCCTCTAATGGATTCCTACACATAAAAAATGCACATGATTGGTCTGTATCATAAATCACACTATAAATTCAGTATAGGATGTTTCTAAAAATCACACATGTAGCAGCAAGAATACGGGTGTTCCTTTTACAGAGTCATTACTTTCCCTTTCAAAATTTTAGCTGAAAGTGAAATGCATCCATTAAACTGAAGACAAGTTGATGTGGGCTCAGATCTTCCCAGATAGACATAGTGATGGTACATGCTGGTCTTGCTGGTACCACACTTTTGGTTTCTAAGGCACAAGTTGTCAGATGGGAAATATTAGCACAAAGCCATGAAACAGTAATTTAAATATCACCACACATTATTTAAGTAAAAATATTAAAAAAAAATAGGAGGGAAAGTAAATAACAACTTAAATCTGAACATAACTAAATCAAAATTGAGGAAAAATAATAGCTTTCAATTAGCAAGATTAGTAGATTCATAATTAATTGAAAATCAAGGTCAGCATCAAGTTAGTTATTTATAAAGTTTAAAAGAAATCAAAATAGATTTGTGGGCCACTTAGGGAAACTCACTTCACCGAGACGGGGCTGAGTAAAACTGTGCCACTCCGAGTAAGCGTATCTGCTGTTGTCCACCTCCACACGTCCCCCCTTGCAGGAATCCAGGGTGTGATGGTGCCCAGCCCCCCGGCAGGATTCCAAGGTCTGGTGTCCTCCTTTCACCATTTCGATGGTCTGACCTCCATTGTTGACCCCTGAACCCACTGTGCCACAAACTCCTTGAGCAGAAGCACCCACAGTTTGGGTTGTGAAGCCATTCACAGAATACTGAAATGAAAACAATTTGCATTAGGGATAATACAGAAGAGAACAAAAAATTATGAAAAAGAACAACATCAAGCAGATAATGTCATAATTGTCTTGTGCTAGAATAAAAGCTCTCTGAGAGCAAGAACTAAATCTATCTTATCAATCCTGTGTACCCAGCTATAGAAACCCCATAATTTAATGTAGTGGCCACACAAAAAGCAAACTGCAGATGTCAAGTGTGGTTGGTACCTGGAGATAAGTTAGGAAACTTGATGTATATTCCTTCCTAAAAAAACTCTTAGAATACCTGCCCAGTGTGGTGGCTCACGCCTTTAATCCCAGCCCTTTGGGAGGTGGGCAGATCACTTGAAATCAGGAATTCAAGACCAGTCTGGCCAACATAGTGGAACTCCACCTCTACTAAAAATACAAAAATCAGCTGGGTGTGGTGGTGGGTGCCTGTAATCCCAGCCACTAAGGCATAAGAATTGCTTGAACCTGGGAGACGGAGTTTGCAGTGAGCTGTGATATTGTGCCACTGTACTCCAGCCTTGGTAACAGAGCCAGACCTTGCCTCAAAA
>NW_016107327.1:775783-804381 GCF_001604975.1 Cebus imitator | reverse complement strand
AAAAAAAAAAAAAAAAAGCCTCTTAGAATACTGTACAACTTGCTGAGAATGATGGTTTCCAGGTTTATCCATGTCCCTACAAAGGACATGACCTCATCGTTTTTGATGGCTGCATAATATTCCTTGGTGTATATGTGCCACATTTTCACTGTCCAGTCTATCATTGATGGGCCTTTGGGTTGGTTCCAGGTCTTTGCTATTGTAAACAGTGCTGTAGTGAACATTCGTGTGCATGTGTCCTTACAGTAGAATAATTTATAGTCCTTTGGATATCTATGCAGTAATGGGATTGCTGGGTCAAATGGAATTTCTATTTCTAGGTCCTTGAGGAATCGCCACACAAGAACAGAAAATCAAACACCGCATGTTCTCACTCATAGGTGGCTGTTGAACAATGAGAACACATGGACACAGGGAGGGGAGCACCACACACTCGGGTTTGTTGTGGGGAAATAGGGGAGGGACAGCAGGGGGTTGGGAGTTGGGGAGAGATAGCATGGGGAGAAATGCCAGATATAGGTGAAGGGGAGGAAGGCAGCAAATCACACTGCCATGTGTGTACCTATGCAACAATCTTGCATGTTCTTCACATGTACCCCAAAACCTAAAATGCAATTTAAAAAAATTAAAAATTAAAAAAAAATTTAAAAAAAGAAAGAGAACTGAGAAGGGAGAGAAAAGTATTCCTACAATAATAATAAAATAAAAATTTTTTTAAATTAAAAAAAGAAATAATATACTGTGTCAAATGCCTGGCTCATTATATTATTCTCCTTGTATTATTCTTGTTAGTATTATGACCAGTACTATTCATGTCTAATAAAAATTACATGCTTAAAAGAAAAAAAAGAAAATACTGTACAACTTTAATTTTTCAATCCTTCCTACTTCTCATACCTCAAAATAAACACTGTAGTCTCAAATATACTTATACTACTTAGTTTAAATTAATTCCTTTTTATCTGAATAAAGTAAGAACAGAAGTAATGATCAATATTTCTATTTAGTATCTAATTCAGTTACACTTCAACTAAATCAGAAAGAATAAAACTATAATTGCCATAAAAGTCTTAACTGAAATAACAAATCCTTGCAATCTAAATATATATGAATAAATTAAGCAGGGAAAGTAACAAGGAACACTAAAGCTTTGGCCACCCATTATTTATGTTATGTTTTTGGAAACTCTAATATTATTTAAATTTTATTTTTTTCAGTACCTTCTTGGATACTATCATGCTTTTGTTTTCTAAATCTTTCTTGCCCTAGTCATCAGTTATACATCCTATAGGGAATATGTGCTCCTCTTCCACATATTGAGCTAGAAAGCAAAGTTGGAGAAATGGCCACTTGCTAGCATTGCTATTTCATATATTTGGCCTCAGGCTCTTTCCTAACCCATATTAGAGCCAGCAAGAATCTATTAAAGTTCTTCCCACAATGATCAAAGCTTGTAGTGATTTTATTGCTGCCAGAAAAAATGTAAAACCATGTTGGTGAACAGTGAATAATTAAAAAGCAGCATTTTTACAGCACAAACAACAGTTGTAATATATAAAAAAGACTTAAAATTGAAACCATGAATCATCTGAAGTAAAAATAACAATGACATGCTAAAACATTTTCACTATTCAGTAACACACTATGGCCAAATTTAAATATATCGCCATGTAAATCAAAGCCATTTTATCTGCCCACGGAACCCATGACATACTATGGTAAATTGCCTGATACCAAAAGAGCTTTTCTGAGAAAAGATCATTTTAGAAGGAATATGCATTATAGGCGAATTCATCCTTTGTATTTATTTAGAAAGAAAGACTACTTACCACCTTGTCATCTCCAGGAGCTTCGGTGTTTGATACAATCAGGTTCTGCTGGGCTAAATCATCAGGAATTACTTTTGGTGGTTTGGATGTCCGAGAAGCCCCACAGACTAGTGTAAATAGGATGCCTGGATGAAGAAAGAAATATAAGTTTATCATAAAATAATGTGATGTGATAAATGTACAATGGTTAATACACGGATAAATCGTAAATTTAAAAGTGCATATTAAAAGGAGACAGTTTTTATGGGATTGCTTGTATCAAAGCAGTATATAATAGAAAAGTTTAAATAGAAATGCTATTTAAACTTTTAAATAGATATGCTATGATTATGTTACATGCTCTGTTTCTACATTGAAATTTATGTCTCTGATAACGCAGAAGACACTAGAACTACACATAAATGCATTTAAATATATAAATAAAATATATACATTAAATAAAAATACATCTATATGCAAACGATCAGCTATAGGAAACAGTACTGATTCTTAGACTGTGTCTTGAAAGTTGGCCAGTTATGGTGGCTCATGCTTGTAATCCCAGCACTTTGAGAAGCTGAAGTGGGTGGATCACTTGAGCCCAGGAGTTAGAGACTAGCCTGGTCAGCACAGTGAAATCTGTCTCTACTAAAAGTGGAAAAAATTAGCTGGGCATGGTGGTGCACACCTGTAATCCCAGATACTCTGGAGACTGAAGCATGAGAATTGCTGGAATCAGGGAGGTGGAGGTTGCAGTGAGCTGAGATCACACCACTGCACTCCAGCCTGGACTCTGTCTCAAAAAAAAAAAAAAAAAAAAAAAGTATCTTGAAAGTTACTTTAAAGGCTATTATCTGAATTCAAGAAAGGACTTACAAAATAGCAACGCTATGCCCAACAATATTGCAAGGATGGCCCACTTTCCAAGTTGGACTCCTCCACCGCCAGTCCTTGGATCTACACGAAATGTGCAGTCATTTTCGGTAATGCAGTCACACAGAGTAACATCCAATGAACTGACACTAGACAGGCCAAATCTATCTCTCACTCTTATAGGCACTACATATTTGCCAAATGCAGGGTCATTCTGATAGGAAAGACGTGCTGCTGTATCTGAAAACATAAGTAAATAAAACCAAGCATTATATAATGTCATGGACTTCTTCTGAGAATAAATAACTAATTATCAGACAGTTATATTTTCCTACAAACAGACATTCTTGATGGAATGACACAACTACTAGAACATTCTAAATGTGAATGGATAGAGTAGTTCTGATCTATACCCATTGCAAATATATTACATACAAAAGTTTGTTTATGCTGCCTCTTAAACTAAGTCTTTTGGCTCTTGTTATAATATATTTTATTTGCCTGTAAACAAATCCTTCTTATCATAACTAATAGGCTTGTTAATAGATTAGTTTTTACCATATCTTGAAAATATTTAATTAAACCAGTGAGTATACATTTTCTTTTACAGATGCTTCATCTACGTAATAGTCTGGAATAATGGATGTTTTCCTTTACTTCGTTTTCATAAATTGTGCTGACTTACTGTCAGAGACTGATTCTGACAATTTAGAACACTCTTGATGGTGACTACATTAGCAGGTCATGAGTCACACAGTTGGAACTGCATCTCCTGGTCCTAAAGGATGAAGGGACCAACTGCAAATGTCTTAGTTTTGATGTAGTTTTCTTAGATAAAGGCTAGAAAATATCCAGAACCAAAAGCCCATACGGATTATTTTATGAATTCTTTGGTGCATAAATATGATGATAGAGTTTTTACACTCATGTAAGAGATGCACCTCCTTCAAACCTTTTTACAACATCAGTACATTACCCATCTGACATGAACTTAGAAGAAGAAAAAATAATAAAAATTTTTTAAAAATGTTTAAAGACAATACAATCTTGGTTTCAGAGCCTAGATACACTACCACTCTAAATGTGGACACCACATGCCATAGAATAATCTCTCCCACATAACTGCCCAACATGACATTCTCATTTTTCTGCATAGTATTTGAAGCTCTAAATACAAACCTGAATGCTGGGTAAAAAAAAAACATTGAATTATGTCCATTTTAAAAGAAGCCATGGTTAACCTGTAAAGTCTATTGTGTTAAGAAATTATAATGAGACTAACAAAACCAAAACTTATAATTCCTAATGTGAATGTGTCACGGTGTATTGCATGCATTGTATTTACTCCCCCAAATAAGCCCATTTTACAAGAGTAAATTGATGCTCAAAGAGAATAAATAGCATGTCAGATTTTCATAACTAACAAACAGTGGAGAGCCAACATTTGACACTAAGCTTATCTTACTTCAAAGCCTCTTTAGGTTCTCTTCTTCTTAAAACTTGGGTGTTTCCCAAGCTTATAAGTGATTACCCAGATAAGTAAATCTTTAAAATAACAAAGATTTTGACAAACATACAGCTGCCAAAGGTTTATTTTGCTAAATAAGACTACGAGGGAAGAAAATGTCTACCTGCTATCAACACTATTTAAAAATAAATATCATGACAACAAATAAATAGAAAAGAAAAAAATCTAAGAATAAAGTTAATTCTTTCTCCCAATCTTAAACTGATAACCCCCCGATACACACACACACACACACACACACACACACACAAACACACACACACACACCAGAATATTGTTTAAAAAGCTGAAAATCTTGTTAGTTTACAGAGCAGGATCCAAGACAGAGTAGCTTAGCTTATTCCTAGAAGTCTTCATTTTTCTTTCCTCATCCTGTTCTCCCTTTGCATTCCCTCATAACCTTTGTTTTTTAATTTGTCCTAACAGGAAATTGAGAGATATTTACTGAAAGCATGGGGTGAAAAAATATTCAAGGGCATTTGAAAGGCAAGTCCCATTCAGTGGTTCAAGAGTCACGAAAGCTGGTAGACCATGACACCACGGTCCCTAGGCAGTGTGAGCAGGAGATGGGAGACCTGCTGAAGAGTTAAGGGCTGACTAGGGAGTGAGGCAGTGGTGATAATGTAGACTGGTTGTGTTCATTTTTGCCATACTTATCACTGTAGATCCTTCTGTGCTTAAGTGAAAAGTACAGAGGGAGAACCAAGTTAGGGGAAAACTCCAAGAAGAATATAATAGATGTGAAATAGTCAGAAGTCAATACAGTGGCAGAGAGGAGAGAGAATGAGATGGACAATATGGTCTACACCAGATCCCTTTACAATGAAGGACTTTCGTCCCAGCTGCATGGGAGGCCATCGGCACCTTCTGTGATTGTGCTTTTTTGCCATGGGCAGCCCACACACACTGATGGAGCAGTAAGACTCAGGACCACTCTGAAGGCCCATTTAGCTCAGACTCCCTCTGGGGTTCACCAAGGTTGTCATCTGGCTCGTGCTGCAACTTGAGTTATCTTTTTGCCCAATCCCACTTTTCCTCCTTTCACAGCTACTGATCTAAAGCAAATTCCTTAGGAATCATTCTGCTCGAAATGCCCTGTCTCAGGGTCTGCTTTCTGGAGAGTCAACCTATAACAGGTGAAGACTGCCTCATGACCTAGGAAACTATAAAGAAATTTATGCCAGTGGGAGATACAGAGGTTAGGAAGTGATTACATTAGACCCAGTCTAAGAGAGAGAGAGAGTGCATGTGTGTGTATTTGGAGTGGGAGTGAGAATTCACAACACACCTAAGGGAATCTCAAGATAGGATCAGAGACACAACAGAGAGACCTACTCCCCACACACGAAAACTGAGAAACTTCCATTGCTGGTTCCCACATGATGAATTTTCTTCTATTTCATACCTCAAAAAAAGTATTGCAGACATTCTGATATTGAAAAAGACAAAGCAATTGTCAAAAATATATACCATTAATTTTTTCCAGTCTCCACATTCTCTGTACTTCTGAAGAAGAACTTTCCAGACTAAAGTCAAAGGGTGGGCCATTGATAGGCTCATCAGGATCAACCGCAACTATCTCTGCAGATGACATGGTGGGTTTGCAGATGGTCACTTGCCGTTTAGGTATGAATGGGCCGTTATCATTCACATCTTGAAGTATAATGCCGAGTGTCCCCGTACATGTTCTCCCCTCTAGAAAAATGAAAATAAAATACTCTTTTTATGTTTTGAGTTTTCACCACAAAGTTATACATTGAAAACATTGAAAAATATTTATTAAGCATTACATTACATTTATCTATAATGTAAAAGTTACAATGGCAAGCAGCCACAAGCTACGTCCTCCGGAAATGTTAAATGAAAAATATTATTCCTTTCATATGGGTTGTACAAACAATTACTGCTATTAAGATGTGTTTATTCATTTTCTAAATTATTACTGCATTTTATTAGAGGTGAGTTTTGGCTGATTTGTGAGAGGAGAAAGGAAGAGCGTGTGAATGAGGACACTTCTAGTATATTTAAAAGCCCAAGGAAATTCAAGGAGGTGGAAACACATGTTATACACACCCATGATCTGGAGGCAATGACAGGGAAGGTAGACAGGTGGAAACTGACACAGAAGCAGGAGCTAATAGTCTTTGAAAGCCAGACTAGGGAGCTTAGAGTTTGATGGAAACATAGGTAGCACTTAGGCTTTGGAGCAAAGCAATTGAAGTTATATATTTAAATGATTGTAACAAAAATAGTATATGGGAATATTCAGGAGTAGAAAATCACTTGAAAACTGAAATAATCACTGTGGGGTGTAGCCTAAGTCATGCATCTATCTATATACTCAATAGAAAATTACAGGATAACTATTTTATGTAAAGCATAGTTGCAAGTAACCATCTTCTAAAAGCTGGAATAATACAATAGAAACAATAATCTAAAGCTCAACTATATAGAGGTGTTACCTGGGTAAAACTGCCAACAAAATTTAGATTAAGAAGTTGAGAAGGAAAGAAAATTTGAATTTAAAGCTTAAGAAATATATATCTTTAGGAGAGGGGAAGGCAGTTAAGACCAGAAGGCATGCAGGAATGTGTGGGCAAGTTTAGACATAGAAGCCTTGAGAAAGAGTTTTAAAAAGAGGAAGCAATTGCTGTGGAGGTGTAGGAGGGTGGGAAGTGAGCATCAACCCAAGAAATCAGTATTTATGAGGAGATGTTTTCATTAGGGAGTGGCAGGGAGGACCCAAATGAAATTAGCCAGTATAGATTTTAGAAAAAAGTTTTTTAAAAAATGAAACACTTGTGTATATTCT
The DNA here is from genome assembly GCF_001604975.1 of Cebus imitator. Taxonomy (NCBI): domain Eukaryota; kingdom Metazoa; phylum Chordata; class Mammalia; order Primates; family Cebidae; genus Cebus; species Cebus imitator. The sequence goes on along the minus strand of NW_016107327.1, from coordinate 797,360 downwards.
CAGTTTATTCAATTCACAAAGCAAAAAGATGTGGAATTATTCATTCGCAGTTCCCTCACACAGACGTAACACAAATGACTCCCACCCTCTTCAAAAGAAATGAATGGGAACAGCCTCACTAAACATTTATTCTATATCACAATGGTGATTAGCAGTGCCCCATCTCGATTCCATACAAATATTTGATTTCTCAATCATTCGAACTCCTCTGCAACAGAGGAGAAGGTAAAGTTAACGCCAGAATCTCTAATTTCAGACAGCAGTTTATAGACAGATAAGTTAAAAATTCCTGTCCAAAATTAGAGATTACTGTTAAAAACATAAATCCATTATGTTTTTAACAGTAATCTCTCAAGTACTGTTAAAAACATAATGGATTTGAGTTTCATGTTACTTTTTTTCATTTGCCTTTGACCAAAAAGTATTTATTGGCAAAAAGACATGAGAAGTTGAGGCCTTAACAGTCTTTAATTAAAGACAAATCAATAATGATTACAACTTTACCAGTTTAATAAATTGAGTCATTTCTCATTAATTTATACAGAACTGGAATACATAAATCATGTTCCAAAATCACATCTAAATTCTAATTTTGCAGGTTATAGCATAATAATGTATGTTTATTATAGTTAGCATATTTATTTTACAAAGACACAAAGTTCAAATTCATGTTACAGAAATTATATTTTATGCACCAAATGGATCTCATATATAATTGTTATATGCACAGTTCTCTAAATTTTATAGAATGCACAGAATTTTACATTTTATATGATTATATGAATTCATAGTGTTTGTCTCTCTAATTTTATAATATAGTATTTATTTACCATGGTCATAAATATACCATGATTTATTTTTCTATAATGTCTTTAATCAGAATTCTAGTCCCCAAGTATATTGTTAGGTTCCTGTAAAAAGTTATAGCTGTTTTCCAGGACTGCATTATGTAAGTGTGTTCTCGCTTTAATGAATTTTCCTGCCAAAGTGAATACTTTAAGCAAAATAAGTAGATAAATAGAAACAAGGTTTTTTTAATTTTTTAATTTTTTATTTTTTGAGACAGAGTCTCACTTTGTCACCGAGACTGGAGTGCAGTGGTATAATCTCAGCTCACTGCAACTTCCACCTCTCAGGTTCAAGTGATTCTCCTGTCTCAGCCTGCCAAGTAGCTGGGATTACAGGCACCTGCCACCACACCCCCCTAATTTTTAACATGTTGGTAGAGATGGGGCTTTACCATGTAGGCCAGGCTAATCTTGAACTCCTGACCACAAGTGATCTGTCTGCCTTGGCCTCCCAAAGTGCTGGGATTATAGGCATGAGCCACTATGCCTGGCTGAAACAAGTTTTACTGAAATAATTCTCTCAATTTTTAATAATTTTACCTTTAATAAATTATGGTTTCAAGTGTTTCTATGAGTAAATTATTTTATAATTATATAAAAAACTGAGAAGGCTATTAGAAAGTAGACATGAGTTAACAAATTATAGTAAACTTCTTACTTTATATTGAGAGATATGATAACTGAGAGTGTATGTAGCTGGCTTTACAATGTATATTGTTGGCTTAAACACTGAAGATGTTTGTAGCCGAGGAAGTATGTGCCTGGCTTAAAAACAAATTCTTACTTTGGTCTGATGCAAGGATTGTAATATTATATATGCCATTTCTGATGGTCTCTGCCTCTCTATCCAGGCTTCTGAAAACTTTGATTGATCCTGTATTTTCATCAACGGTGACCCATCCTGTTGGATCAGTTAATTTCTTATACCTGTTGGTAACAAATTAAAATAATAAAATTTATTATATGCTAAATTGTAATAACTGGTATCAAAATAAGCTATAAATTTTTAAAACACAGAAAACTTGGAGTTAACGAAAATTGAACAGTAAATACCTTATGCCACTGCTACTTCTTGTTTCTGGGTCATACGCTTTATATCCATTGCTTGTTGTCCCCACTGCTGCATTTTCTTTCATGCGAACAGTTTGTATTGGAGGGTTACACTCAGGGCCCTCATCTTGATCTTCTACATTAACAGTAACTGTTGCTGTGCTCATGGCTGATCTTGAACTAGCCTCTCTGGAAAATGGAGCTTCATTAACTACACCAATTTGCACGATCACCTGTTGCTTTTCTTCATAATTCAATGGCTATAAAAGCAAATGTATTGAAAATCAGATGAACCCATTCACTATTTGACAACACTAAAGAGTATATATAATGTTAAATTTGGAAATATGCAAGTGCTGTGTTGGGAACAACCATGAGAATATGAAACATATATCCAGTGATATGCTTTGGCTCTGTGTCCCCACCCACATCTTACGTTAAATTGTAATTCCCAGTGTTGGGGAAGGGACCTGGTGGGAGGTGACTGGATCATGGGGGTGGATTTCCCCATTGCTGTTCTCATGATAGTGAGTTCTCACAAGATCTGGTTGTTTAAAAGTGTGTAGCACTTCCCCCTTTGCTCTCTCTCCTGTTGCTATGTGAAGATGTGCTTGCTTCCCCTTTGCCTTCTTCCATGATTGTAAGTTTCCTGAGGCCTATCCAGCCATGCCTCCAGTCCAGCCTGTGGAACTGTGAGTCAATTAAACTTCTTTTCTTTATAATGCATCCAGTCTCAGGTAGTTCTTTGTAGCAATGTGAGAACAGAATAATACACCCAAAAACCCAGTGGTGGTAGAGAGAGAAGACTCCTCCCACTGATTCAGTTCTTGGGTAAAGCTGGCAAAAGGGATAGAAAATTGTTTTTCAACTGTAAATTTAAGATAAGTAGTATAACAGGTATTGATAGAGATTTCAGAAACTATTTAATGAGGGTCCCTAGATGTTAATACATGAGATACTCCTTTAGGTGGTTCATACTATAACCAATAATTATTTATTATTAATTATATTCATTTATATTCATTTATTATTAATTATATTCATTTAATCATTAATTAATGATTAATTTTAGGACAGCTTGTCTTACCCTCCTAAGATGAATACAATTATTTTTACCTGGTTTGAGGTAGTGAAAAAAATTGGTAAATTTTTTAAAAATGTTTTTAAGAGGAAAAAGACAAGAAAATACAAAGCTTAGGGGCATCATATTTTCTTTTTTTATGTGTCTTCCATTCCAGTTCTTATCTTAGAGACAAGAACACATTTAATAAAAGATTTTATTTCATCTTCCCTGATATGTAGTTGTAATGAGAATTAGTGAAACCGTGTCCTAGAAGACAGAAATTTTTTTCAGGTGTTGGACTTCACACAGATAAATTTCCTTCTCAGAATATCAAGGATTAGGGGAGGGGTTAGGTGAAGAAAGATTTAAACGTTATTTCTTTGCTATCTTAAAATAAAGAAAATGATCTAAAAATAGCTGATTTTCATTATTGTAAGGAAAAAGGATTCATCATTTCTTAATCCATGTTCCTTAGAATATGTACAAAAGAAAATGCACAGACCCACAGCAGAACCATGTTCTAGTTAAAGATGCAGCAGAAATAAGTCTATAAACGTGTCCAAGACCAAAGGAGCTCAGATTGCTTTATGCACTAACCCTGGCTCCTGAATTAGCAGTGAGTTCTTCTCAGATGCTGTAGAATAGTATTAGAAAGAAGTTTTAGAATTGTTTACATCTTTGAATGATTGAGGATTTTCATTGTGAACCTGGATGCTAAGGATGCAACATATACTGAAAATGATGAACAAACCTACCAATAACCTCTCCATGGGGCTGACCAAGAGTAGCCCTTTATTTGGTAAAGTCAATAAGTAAGTGAAGACTCCTTGACCGAAACACAGAAAAACTGGGCTAGGAAAAGTCCAGCATTGTCCCATGGTCTAGTTTTTCAACCATTTAGAGATATTGTTAAAAAATAGATATTGTATTATATTAATTTTTTTAAATCATGTCTTAATAAAGATAATAAAAAACTAATATATTCTTTCCATTATATATGAAGAACAGAGCATTTGCATTTTGTATGCAAATTATATATCTATTTTATTCCTACCTTTATATATCTATTTTATTACTACATTTATCAGAATTCCTTTCTTTCCATTAAACTCTAGCATGCTATTCTATGATATTATAAACTACAAATAATGTTCTAATTTATTCTTACCTTAACCACACATAGAATTCCTTCATTGGTTTTGGGATCTGTTACAATTTTAAAATTTCCATTTTCATTGCCCTTTAAAATGGTGTAATTAGCTCTCCAATTAGCAGTATTCACTAAGTCCTTATCCTCAACAGTAACTCGTAAGATTTCCACATCAACTGTATTTTCTTTCACTGATGTCACATACTAAATAATAAAAGCATACAAAAAATTTCATTAGTAACTCTCACAAAAATAGAACACCATGTGAAGTAAATCCTATTCTTCTAATTTCCAAAGTACCATGTTTACATGATTTTTAAACCCTAACACTATGCAACATTTAATGGCATTGAGGAACTTCATTTGAAATCATGAGGGATAGATGGAGATGTGCATTTTTTTTGTTTTTGAGGTGGAGTCTCACTCTGTTGCTCAGGCTGGAGTGCAATGGCACAATCTTGGCTCACTGCAACCTCTGCCTTCAGGTTCAGGCGATTCTCCTGCCTCAGCCTCCTGAGTAGCTGGGATTACAGGCGCCCGCCACCACACCAAGCTATTTTTTGTATTTTTAGTAGAGACGGGATTTCACCATGTTGGCCAGGCTAATCTCAAACTCCTGATCTCAGGTGATCTACCACCTCAGCCTCCCAAAGTGCGGGGATTCCAGACATGAGCCACCGCGCCTGGCCCGAGATGTGCACAATAAGCAATTAACACTGGTCCATACATTTTTCTTTAATGAATATCACACACTTACAGAAGTACGAGTAAATGTTGGCAAGTGGTCATTTACATCACCAATATTAATGATACAAGTTGAAGTTGTCTGCAGACCAAAATATTGACCATCCATATCTTGTACTTTTATTTTTAACTGGTATTTATCAATTAACTGAAAACAAAAAAAGAATTTAATTATTGGGTGAAAGCACCAACATTATAATTGAAATCTTACTTTATCACTCCATATTTTTCTTGCACTAAGAATTTAAGAAGTATATTATTACAATTCGCAGCATTCATGTATTAGAAGAACTTTCTCACATTAGTAATTTTTCTTTTCTTTTCTTTTCTTTTTTTCCTGAGATGAAGTCTTACTCTGTCGCCCAGACTGGAGTTCAGTGGCACAATCTTGGCTCACTGCAACCTCTGCTTCCTGGGTTCAAGCCAGGCAGGAGAATTACACTAGGAATTTTTAATTAATTTATGAAAATTGAATAGTTTCTCAAATTTAAAGTGCTATTTACTTACAGAATACAGAATCAATTGGTTTTGTCTTTATTCGACAGAAAAAGAAGAGCTATTGCCACAGGTGCATTTAAAATTGCCTGATAATTAATCAAACCCTTTATCTCCTAGCCAAAGTATATCCTTATGTTCAAAAAATACATAGCAAAATTATATTGGTCTTCTAATAAAACAATAAAATGAAATTTCTTCCTGGGAAAAATGTAGATTTTAAGGGTTTATGTTAGATTTATTAAGAGATAATTTAAATTGATATGAAGATAAAGGTCTGGGGCTATGTATTTTTTTTTTTTTTTTACCTTTCTGTAGAAAATAAAATCTGGCTCTTAAGGCTTCCATTTATCAAATATTGTTGAAAACTCATCACTACCTTAAAAAATGTTTTTAAACATCTAAAGCATTTAAATATTTTAAAGTGTTTTTCCTTGTAACTTTCATTTATCATAAGTGATTGAGATACGGAAGTATTAAAAACAACACAGTAATAATATCTTCTGGACTGAGCATTAGGAGACTTGCGTTCTACTTCCAACTCCAAAAATAACAGACATAATCTTGGGCAACTGGAAAATTCACTTTGTCTAGGCTTTGTCTTTTATAAAATGGTGATGCTTACCTTTCCTATCTAATTTATCTCTTTTCATAAGACAAAATAATCTGTCAAAATCTATCTTCACCTTCTACCTAGAACAGTAGCCTTCTCTTACAAATATTCTTCCCTTAATTCCATCTCCTCTGAAACTTTCTTTTCCTCATGCATTATCTAAACTGAAAAAATTTCTCTTGATCCTGCTTTTCATACATAATTTTCCAGATTTACTCCTCCCTCATAACCAATCACATGTGTAGATTTGAAAAATAATGGCCTTATTTTAACTGAAATTTTTTAAAACTTCATGTTACTGTACTTTCAAGAATGAATACATATCTTGTTTATAGTAAGCTAAAATTTATTGGAAATAATCAACTGGTTAATAAAACTAATAACACAAGGAAATGAAGTTTGATACCCTAAATATTAATTTGTGTTATCTTCAGATGGGAGAGAAATTCTGGTGTTTAAAGGGACTAAAAGGTTGTAGGCAACTGAAGAAAACTGGAATCCTGAGGTTAAAAAGTTAGTAGAGAGAACCACTGGATAAACTCCCTCATTGGACAAGTGTTTTCAACTGACTGTTTCAGAAGAATCTATTCAAAGAAACGCACTTCTGTGATTGTTTGATTTGGGAGCTGAACAAGTTGTTGAGTTTTGCTCTTCCACCCACCCCAACCGCCCCCCAACCCCACAGAGCACACTATTTTCACATAGACATCTATGGCTATTCAGACTACAGTTTTATGAAGATATTTTGTCAAACATAAAGTTAACCTGTCACTTCAAGGAAAACAACTATTTGTTGCCAATGATAAATTGGAGTTTTCAAACAAACATGAGAATTTTGTAAAACCTTTACCAACCAATGTGATACCAATGGAAGTACAGAGGTGATCTTCTTGATATTATTTAATGAAATGTGTAAATATTTGGAAGCTTTGCATTACTTAGTGAACCAATATTTTCCAAATGACCAATGCACACTATAGCATCATATATTGATAAAATAGTCACTCACAGTGTAAAATAGAGCAATGGGTTTAAATGTAAGAGTAGAAAAGGTCATTGGTGAGGCTTCAGAGTCTGCATTATCAAAAACATTTAGGAAACTAGCCACTCCTTGTCAAGTTTCCATGCAGTTCCAAAGAAGAATATCCACAATGATCTGTAATTACCATCAAAATACTCCTCTCTTTTCTAACTTTACACCGTGTCAGACTGCCTTTATATGCTCCAGCTAAAACTACATGTTGTAACAGACTAAATGCAGGAGATATGCAAATCCACCTGTCTTAAGGAAAATATTAAAAAGGTTTGGGAAAATGCATAACAATGCCATTCTTCCTGCTAAATTGTACTGTTTTGGAAAATGTACTTATTTCCTAAGTATAAAAAGCAAAAAAAGTAACAAGTTTTACTGCTATTTTATAGGAATTTTAACTGTTAAAATGTAATAAATTTGTTATTTTTAATATTTAAAATAATATAAATTTCAAACTTTCCTTAGCTTCAAACATTAATGAGGTAATATGGATAAATACAACCCACATAAATAAAAGATCTTTGGGATTTTCAACAATATTTAACATTGTTAAGGGATCTTGAGACCAAAATGTTTGAGAACTACTACTCTAATCCATGAGGGATAGAGAAAGGAAGAGAAAATTAATCTGAAGATTTAAGATTTAAGACTCAAATAAAATACCTGATAAACATCTATTACTATATTTTAAGATTAAGGATTATAAATGTAGTAAATAATGACACAGAAATTGCTATAAGAATTTAGATGAATAATGCTTAATGGAGGAGGAAATAGTTAAATAACTAAGTGAATGAATTACTAAGCAAGGGTATCATAGTAGAAAGAGACAGAATATAGATATAAAATAATGTCAGAGGTAATAACAAGCTTTGGGAAGTGATGTGATTCAGCAGGGCCAAGAGACATCAAATACAATTTGGAAACAATGACTCCAAGGCGACAATAGGAAATGATTAATGGAGAAAGAATGTGTTAATATCTTTTTAACTAGAAAATATGGAAAGGAAAATATGTTTGGAAGAAAAGACAAGTTAAATTTTAGATGTATTACATTTTAGTTACCTCTGAAACATCCAAATTAAGATTTCTAGAAGTCGATTGAAAATGGGAAACCAGAGATTAGAGAGACATACACTGTCTTTTCATCTATGTAAGAGGTAGAATGTCGATGAGATTGCTGAAGAGATAACAAATTTCTGCAATTTAAAATATTCACCTTCATATTTGACATTTTCTGTTTTAATACTGTAAATACGTTTATATTAGGAAATTTGATTGCATAAAACATACAATTCAGAAAAGAATGAATTAGTTCAAAATCATCATACTCCAAAGTTATCTAGTGACCTCTATTAACATACATAAAATAATGTTTCTAAAATGAGATTCAGAACATGCTTTTCCAAAACACATCTGCAGGAGTTATACAGGTACCACTGAATAGTCACGTTATAGTCAGGTTTTATTAATGTTTACGTTACCTCTCTGTCTAGCTGAGATGATGTCGTGGTGATCACACCTGTAGATGGATGCATAGAAAATAGGGTGGGTGATGGTGGCACCTGCCCTATGATGGAGTACTTCAGGCGTGTGTGCATCGTGTCAGGCTCATCTTTGTCAGTTGCACACACTTGTCCCACAGTAGAGCCTACCGAAAAGAAGGTCCTTTTTAGTCTCCAAAATGTTCACATATTCTACGTTCCCTTTATCTCGCTCCTCTTCACCCACCTCAAAGAAGTTCTGAACCACGTTATTATATAGCAAAGTCATGGCCTTTATAAATTTGCAGGCCTCTCCATAAAGTATCACTTTCTTTCAAATATTCTGGTGTTCTAGCATTTTGGAATTGGGTGATCATATTAATATTTACTGTATTTAATGTATGATTTTTATGATACTATCCCTCCATGACCTATGTATTTTCAGACTAAACAATTCTGATTATTCTCTAATCTTACTCTATTTGTAAGCCTGTGCTTAGATTGATCATAGAAGTCAGTTTTCTCTAAAACTTCACAGTTCACTTAGACCTTTCTAGAGGAGGTCTTCAAAAATGCATTCCAACTTTTAGCTAAAACAGAGCATTTCACAGGACTGAGAAAACGTTTGTATTATTCTCATTGACTTTAATCATCATGCCCAGAACACTGGGATTCATTGAATCCTAGAGAACATCAGTACGTATTTTTAAGACTACATCTCCAATTAGTAAAAGATTTATTCTTTTTGGACTGTGTTCTCTTACATACATACAGCATAACATTTATTAACTCCTATTTGCCAGGCACTGTGCTTGGCATTTGCTGTGTATTGTGCTTCATTTAATCTTCGTAACAATCTGGCATATTGATAACCCATTTTACAGATGAAGAAATTAGGCTTGCCTAGATTAGAAAACTTGCACAGGGTCACACAGCTAGTGAAAAGCAAAGTAAAATTCTACTCAGAGTCCCTTGTTTTTTCCGCTGGGATGTGCTGCTTCCCAGTGGCCATAGTGAAACTAAATGTATGAGCTGAAACACAGTTAATTTGTCATCTATTGTCTAAGGAGGTACTCACCTACTCTGCTATTTTCCAAAATTGTAAAAGTGTAAGTTTCTTCTGTAAAAATTGGGTAGTTGTCATTTTCGTCCTCTATTTTGATTAGTAAGGGCAGTGGAAGTTCTGGAGTATATCCATCTGGAGTTGTTGCAAAGGCAATTAGCTGTGAAGAGAGTAAAACAAAAAGAAAAGTGAAAATAATCTTTTAAAATAAGGTATGGTTCAAATTCACTTTGGCTTTAATTTGGAGACTGTTCAGCACTGCAGCATGAGTCATTTCACCATTTGCTATTGTTTTGGGATATACATATAATTTTAATGATAAAGAGGTACCTAATTTCATGATTCAATATAGCATTTGATGTTTAAATTTATCATAGATAATTTTAGTTTCCTCATTCTTGTTATACTGTTGTTCATGAGTATAACAATTTTTACTGTTATTTTCCCAGTCTTAAAGACTTTTTTTTTGTTTTGCTTTGTTTGAAAAGTTCAGATGCATGCATTTTAAATACAACTTTCTGGATCTTTCTAAACTTGGGATTCTGTAGGATTACATATTCTTCAGGTACAGTTAACTGGGATATTATCCTATTTTCTACTGATGAGGATTTTAGGCATATCAATGGTTAGTTACATTTGGGTAAGTCTTTTCAAAAGAATTTTTAGTTTAAAAAGGGTGAATTAGAAATGAAACAAATAAATAGTGGTAAATTGCGTGTGAAATGTAGTTTCATATTTTTTGTTTTGTAATATGAATTTCTATAACAATTTTCTCTTAACAGCTATCATAGAAAGAGCAGAACACCCTAGATACTTAGAAGGTCAGTATATGGCAATGCTAAACCTGAATACTTTATTCAAAGCTCGCCTGTCTTATTTGATTAATTTGGTCTTCTAATGAATAATTAATTCATCCAAAATAGACATAAAATAATTAAAACTGACTTAAGCAAACTGACCAAGTCCTGTTGGGAAATCAAACCAGCATTAGGTTAAATTATTTCATATTAACTCACTTTCCAGCATAGGAAGTTAACCAGATGATTAAAGGACTGAGTAAGCTTTGGTAAGCACTGTCACATTCCCTACCTGTTCCCCATAAACTTTCTCCCATTGCCAAGGTACTGCAGCTTACTTAATGACCAAACCTCATTTACCTCCTATGGTATCTCCATACCATAAAGAAGTTTACAGATCTTTTTGTGCCAACTAAATAACTGTTCTTGGCCAGGCACGGTGGCTTAGGCCTGTAATCCCAGCACTTTGGGAGGCCGAGGTGGGCAGATCACCTAAGGTCAAGGCAGATAGATAACGAGGTCAGGAGTTCAAGACCAGCCTGGCCAACACGGTGAAACCCCATCTCTACTAAAAATACAAAAAAATTACCAGGGCATCATGGTGCGTGCCTATGATCTGGGCTACTCAGGAGGCTAAGGTGGGAGGATTACTTGAACCCAGGAGCCAGGGACTGCAGTGAGCCGAGATCATGCCACTGCACTTTAGCCTGTGCAACAAAGTGAGACTCCATCTCAAAAAAAACAAAAACAAAACAAAAACAAAAAAAAAAAACTGCCCTTCAAAGTGGTTCTTTTATGGGGAAAAAAATAAATAAATAGTAAAACCATAATACCAGGAACCATCTAGTGGAATCCAATATTATTTGTTCTATGAAAATACTTTTTGCTTCAAGTCAATTCTGTGCTATCAGAGAGTAGTAGTCAGAATGTTGGTGACAAGCTCAGAAAACAGAAAAGGTTAAATGAATTGCAAATGAGAGACAAAATAGCCAAGCATCATCATTACTAACACAGTACACACACTTTAGACCTTACCTCAAAAGATTCATACTGTTCACGATCTACAGCACGAGTACAATACAAGTTTCCAGTGTCTCTTTCCACGTAAAATAAATTCCGAGGTTCTTGGTCAACTCCAGGACCTCTTATGGAATAGTATATGGTATAGTTTTGTGCTGTGTCAGATTGAACCTAAAAAGTAGGTATTATACAACTGAGACAAATCTTTATTTCAGCAGAACTTCCATCTATATATTTATGAAATTTCATTGCCACTTTATTAGTTTAAATAATTGTCCTCATTAATTTATTAATTATAAATTTAAAAGAGCAATAAAATAAGAACGTCCAATTGATAAATTTTAAGAGCAAACATGATTAAAATAATGTAGTGCTTCTTCGTTCTCCAGAATAACTATGGGACTATTTTACTGGCTAGATGGTATCTATACATGGAAAAAACACTTAAGAGATTTTCCTGTCTTAGAAAACAAAATATTCTGAGCATGGAAAATTATTTTGTTGTCAGTGTTTTAAAAAACTGAGTTTTTATTATATGTGACATAATATTTAAGACATGGACTTTAAAGTGTACTGTCTGCAGGACAAAAATGGGGACAATAATTTCCTTAATGAGTTTTTGTTCTTTCCCAATATCTTCCTTATTATAGGAACTGAGTGAAAAAAAAAAAAATAATAAGTGAGAATAGAAATGGAATAGTATTCTGGAATGTGTGATATTCTGGTCTTTGATTGAAAAAGCAAATTTCTTCCAAGCTGTGTTCATTCTGTCAGTAACACCTTGACTATCTGCATGTCAGGTTGACTGACTCAGCCGTTTCCTGACAATTTCTTTCTCAACTTTAATATGATCTTCTCCTAGTTGTGTTAAATTTGCTGGTGGGGTATAAAAAAGGGGTTCTCCCTTGCTATGTCAAAAACTGAGGGAAAATAAACCCAAGTCATAGACTGAATGTAGTAGCAACTACTAGTAGAAGAAGCCAAGAAGACTTGCTGGAGTTTGTACTGAAAGTCAAAAAAAAAGACAGAGAAAAAGAGCCAGGCATGGCTGGTTTATACCTGTAATCCCAGCATTTTGGGAGGTTGGGATGGGATAGGAGAATCACTTCAGCCTAGGAGTTCAAAACCAGCCTAAGCAATATAGTGAGACTTCATCACTACAAAAGAGAGAGAGAGAGAGAGAGAGAGAGAGAGACAGAGAGAGAGAGAGAGAGAGAGAGAGAGAGAGAAATGTGGATCCAGTATGATTTCAGATGTGGATTCAAAAATAAGAAATAGAAAGACAGAAGGACCTATGTGTCTTCCTCCTTCATGGCATTTGGCCTTTCATCCAATTTTATCCTTTATTATAAAAGAGAGTTTTGAGTTTTCTAGGCTATTCCTAGGCTTGGTGATATGCTGATATGATAATTCATTAAGGAACCACGTGTTTGAGTGTTTTATGACGGCCTTTGCATGACTGAAGCTGAACAAAAGTATATGCAAGCATAACGAGATATATTTATACCCTTATATGGAAACATATTATACACATACTCAGTCACTCATATACTTATATACGACCATTATAAATAACTTCATACTCAGTGTCATAATGTTAAGAGATTGAAACTATAGACTTCCACAGCAGGAAGAAAGAAAACTGTACCTGTTGAAGGAAAAGAGGAAAAGGACCCAAGGAGTTCTCTAGCATTGAACAAGGAATGGGAGCCCATCTTCTCTTGGCACGTCTTAGAACTTTTTCTTTAGTATGTCTTTTCTTTAGAACCTCAATTTATAAGACAGAAAAAAATAACAAAGTCAATGACTACTTTATTCTCAAACATGAAACAATGACACATTTTTCTCCTATCATGATGATTAGCTGGGGAAGGGTAAGACCACGGGAGTGCTTGAAAACCAAACTAAACATCAGCACTGCAAAAAGATAATGAAGAAATAACTGTCCTAACGGTTATCACAACAATCCTATTGGGGAAATGATTTGGTGGAAATATGGAAGAAAGAGAGATGGAACTGGAAGCCTGGAAGCAAAACTGGAAAAAAAAAAATTACTTTTGCCACATTGCCATGCAAAAACATGGGAGAGAGAGAGATGCAAAGAAAATAAGTGTGTATGTGCCCTTCTAAATTTAGCACAAGCAACTTCCACTCACCAGCAACTAGGCAGAGCCAGGGGACCAACAGAGAGATCTGTGTCAGAATGAGGAGAGAAACACGATGACAACTCTCAAACTACTGCAGTGAGGAATGGCTAATGGTTGAATACAAGTTATTTTGATCTTGGGTGTCACAACACAACAGCATGCATGTGGTCCAGACCTCCTCCTAAAATAGTAATCTACTTTTAAGACCACAAATTATGCTAAAATGAATGCGAAAAAAAAGTTTTTCTTTATCCAGAGATAGAGTTTCAAAACTTGTTGTGAGAAATCCATTCTATGGTAAAGCTCAAAAAAATGCTGCTTTGTGTCTAATCTCAGGTTCCCATGCTGTGCCTTCTCCCAATTTCTCCTTTTATGTCCTAAATGAAAAGGAATAATTGGAATGAGCTATGTTGCATAGCCCTTTTCCTTTGAAACACTGTGAATTCACCTCATGGGTTTCATTCTTCTATAAGCCAAACTATAGCATATCCTTTCTGATTTCCTATCTTCCCTGGTAATGTTGGTTACGTCTGAAGAAAAGACATCATTTCTTCATTTATGTAGCCTTGTATACCTTCGTTTGATGCTCCAAAAAGACAAATATTTTCTTCTCTTCTTGGTTCTCAGTGTTGGAAAGTAATATGGTAAAACTTCTTTTCTCCAAGGACAATAGAATAGTATTTGTTGTATAGACTGAGCCATCTTCTAAAATGTGGAAGTCAGGATCACTTGAATGAATTAGATTTGCAGATTTAAAGCACTCTTTCAGGTTAACTGTAGAAAATATGCACAGCAATCATTTGTAAAGTAAAATATAGGATATAGTTTTAACAGTAATGCATGCATGTGGGGAGAGCCAAAAACTTCTAATTAATTATACTGACATTTGTAAATTTTTGAAGGAACATATGAAACTATATGGTGAATTAAGTTGTGCTTAAACACATAAATCACTTCTAATACCTACTTAACATTCTCTTAAAGAAGAGATATTTCCTCTGAAGCAAACACATGTGAGCTTCAGTGTTTGACTATTTAAATCAAAACCAAAACAACTTTTCTCTTCATCAACAGAAATAAACTATACAGTAACACCTAAGAACACCTGAAGTTATACAGAGAGAGGAGAGGACTAAATTTTAGCAGACTAAAATCGGCATTTACTAAATGGAAATATTATGAAATTCTTTATATCTATTGCTAAACAGTCATCACATTTTATACTATCATTGATCTTTTCATACAGAGTTATATGAAATATTTTGATAAAAAATATGTGGAAGTAAATATAATACAAAGGGAAATATTTAAGAATAAAAATCCAAAAACAATATCTTTAAACTGAAAAGGAAATAGTTTCAATACGATTTCTCAATTTTTTAGAGGCAGGTTAAATGTATTTTCTAACTTTCTTCTAATGTAAATGTTAGTAATTATTACTCAAATGAAGTAATAATTTTTATCTACTTCATATTATCATGTTTTCCAAAAATAACAATATTCCTTTCATTAGAATGATACCACATGTATTGCAAAGATGAATATACTATATTAGATTTTTTTACTAGTCCCAACAGAGTTACCATGCTAAAAATTACACTAATTTTAAAAGATCACAGCAAGTCAGGATTCATTTTATGTGTGTGTTTAATTTTTTATTTTATTTTATTTTAAGTTCTTGAGTACACGTGCAGGATGTGCAGGTTTGTTACATAGGTAAATACGTGCCATGATAGTTTGCTGCACCTATCAACCCATCACCTAGGTATTAAGCGCAGCATGCATTAACTGTTTTTCCTAATACTCTCCCTCTCCCAATCCCACCCCCGGCAGGCCTCAGTGTGTGTTGTTCCCCTCCCTGTGTCTATGTATTCACATTTTTCAGCTCCTACTTATAATTGAGAATATCTAGTGTTTGATTTTTCTGTTCCTGTGTTAGTTTGCTGAGGATAATGGTTTCCAGCTCCATCCACATTCCTGCAAAGGACATGATCTCATTCTTTTTTACAGCTGCATAGTATTCCATGGTGTACATGTACCACAGTAAATCAGGACTTATTACAAATTTTAGGACTTCCTTACCTCTACCAACAAGTTTCTTGGCATCTAGTTTGGAGGGAACATGTAATGTTACATTTTTGCAGGCTTCACTGGCAATTATTAAGATCTAAAAAATGAAGAAACATCAAATCAATATTATGCAGAGAAAGAAACCTTTAATATGTATATAATTTATATAAATTATAAAATTATGTATTATATATTATTAAAAGGCATGTAATACTTATATATAAATATTATATATTGATTGACTACTAATTAAATATTGATTTTAAAATATTTTATTAAATAGAAATATACGAATTTATATATGATTTATATAATTATCAAAATAAAAACATATTGGAGAAAGAAATCAGGAAAAAGTATATCAAGGGGAAGAATAAAACAATATACCGAGTTCTAGCTCCCTCTTGCAGAAAGCATGTAAACACAAAGAATTATGTATGCTCTTCAGCTTTGTTTCCTATGCTATAAAACAGATGTAATAATAACTTTGCTGATTATCCTCAGTACAGTGAGGATCCAACAACGACCTATGTGAGAGAGTGCTGAAAACTGTCAGGAAGGCAGCACAGGTGGATACATAGGAGAAAGAAACAAAACCAAATTTACTGAGGTGGCAAACTGTTTCAATAGATTTTCATTGCCTATGAGATATGATACCAAATCAATAATATCCTAAACAAAAAATCAATGCTGGGCCAGGCATAGTGGTTCACATTTGTAATCCCAGCACTTTGGGAGGCCAAGGAGAGTGAATCACCTGAGGTCAGGAGTTCAAGACCAGGTTGGCCAACATGGTGAAACCTCATCTCTACTAAAAATACAAAAATCAGCTGGGCGTGGTGGTGTGCACCTGTAATCCCAGCTACTTGAGAGGCTGAGGCAGGAGAATTGCTTGAACCCGGGAGGTGGAGGCTGCAGTGAGCCGAGATCGTGATGTTGCACTCCAGCCTAAATGACAAGAGCAAAACTTCATCTCAAAAAAAAAAAAAAAAGGCAATGTTTTTAAAGACAAACATTAACTTATTTCCATGAAGTGATTTGGAGAGTATTTATGTGTTACTCCACACAACAGGCACATAACTTTGAAATATGAACTTATTTTGAAGGTGTATCTTCTCATAAATAAAAGTTAAGTTCATTTTAGAAAATAATTTACTTAAAATTTTTTAATGGTTTAGTGATTCTTGGTGAAACAAGTCCAATGCAACATATACATAAACACACTTAAATTTAGTTCTGTTCTGTCTAAAACTTTACAATGAATGTAATATTAGCCCAAGTAACCATTATTATGGTAATAATGGTGGAGAAGATGAAAAATGGTTGGATTAAGACAATTCTTTGAATAACAGTACCCTGGACATCCATCCATTCATTCATGCATTCAACAAATATTTGCTGAATGTGTACTATGTGCCAGACACAGAGCAGTAAACATGATCCTCATGAAACATTCAATCTAAGGGTAAGACATATTTGCAATTTCAATAAAGTAAGAGAAATGTAATGATAGGGAAGTACAGGGAGCTACAGGAGAGCAGAGGGAACTAGCAATATCTAAAAGCCAGGTGAGATCACCTGAAGAGCAGCTACAAGTAAACCAGGCTAAGAGGAGGCAGAGCTTAAATGTTGCTATGAACAGAATGGCATATGTGAAGGCCTAGAGATGACATAGACCTGAAGAATAAATCTGGAAGGGTTGATGTGTGTATCAGAACAGAGGCAGAAGTTTAAAACGGGCTCAGAGAACTGGGTGTGGGCCAGATTTTGAATGGCAATAGCAAAGTGCATGGATCTTTTTTCCTAACAATAAAAAGAAACTAAAGATGTCAAGCAAATAAATTAAATAAGCAGCTTTATACTTGAATATGATAAATCTGTCCAATGTGGAGAATGGCAATAACTGTCATTTGCAATAATGACAGGCTAGATAATTAAGAAAGCCCTATGGCAAAACTAACTAAAAATGATATACAGTATAACATTTTTTAAACATTCTAAAGCATCTAAACAACCTAAAGCATCTTAAAGCATCTAAAGAGCTAACAAAATAGCAAGAAATTGCTAGGCCAAAACTGAAGATAAAGCTGGAACACAGAATGGTAGGAGGAATCCAGGAACGACTTCTGATCTGCAAAGATTTGACTCTGCTTTGTTGGCGTCTGTAGAGAAGGAGAATGAGAGCAAAGCACAGCACCCACCTGAGATCTAAGAGGATCCACTCCACATTAATCTGGGCCCCAAATGCTAAATCCTCATTACAAATTTAAGCCAGAAGTAAACTGGCCCTTGCTTGGAACTATGATCCACACTCAAATCTTTTGCTTGGTCCAGAAACCTCCAGCCATGAATTTAAAGAAGACTTGACATGTGATCACCATCGTAGATGCTGAAAGGCACTTGACCAAATTCAATAACCATTCTTATTGATTTTAGCCTCAAAAAATAAGAATTTATAAACACTTTTGCAATGTGATCTTTAAAAATTACAACACAATACCAATGGGATAGCACTAGAAGCAATATAATTAAACTCAGAAACAAGATATGTGTCATCACCATATTTAGTTTATATTACATTAAAGTTATATTTGCAAGAAGATATTAGATAGCATATGAACTGAAAAGGAAGATGTAAAAAAAATCTCTGCACTTGATATGACTGTTAACCTGGAAAACCCAAGCAAATCAACCAATACATTACTATAAAACAAGAGAAGACTTAAGTAAGCAAGCAGAAATAACCATGAAAATATGGAAATTATTAGCCTTCATATCCATAACCAAATCCAGTCAGATAATATAAGAAATCATTTTCAAAAGCAATAAAAGTTGAAATGCCAAGGAGTAAATTTAACAAGAAACATGCAAAGCCTATTTGAAGGAAACCTGAAAACATCTCTACAGGACAGAAAAGTACGCTTGCAAAAAAAAGGAAGAAAAAAAATCAACAATATATCTATATCTATTCTTACTAAGTTAAATTACAAATGTTTTGATACCATTAAAAACCTCAATAAAATTTTCTCTGGAACTAAACAAGCTGATTTAAAGGTCATAAGGAAAAATTTAAAAATTAAGATAGAAAAATTATTTATTGAAAAGCTATCAACCCTAGCAGATATTAAAAACTGTATAAAGTCTCAACAACTAAATTCATGTGGTACTGACATATGAACAGAATGATATTTGATGCACAGGTATTGGAAAGGAAGAGGTAAAACAATTTCTGTTTGCATTAGATATAACTGTATAAAGTCCATAAAGGTTGTAACTTTGAATTATACACACCAATAATTTATGAGTTTCTATTTATATCAACATTCTTGCCTACACAGCATGATATCGAACTTTTGGGTGTTTGCCAAGTGTGAAATCACATTTTAATGTAATTTTTTAATTCATATTTTGAGTGAGATTGAGATATTTTTATATTTTGAGAGCCATTTTACTACTTTGTGGATATTTTTACATACATGTTCATGTTGCACTTTTTCTTCTTTACTTACAAGAGGTCTTTATGTATTAGATTAGCCTTTAAAAATATGACCTGTGATTATTTTTTTTCCAGTTATCAATTACCTTTTGACTTTGCTTGTGGGGTTTTTGTTTGGTTAGAGTTGCTTTTTGCAATGAAGAAGTGTATATATATATATATATATATATATATATATATATGTATGTATGTGTGTGTGTGTGTGTGTGTACTTTTACATCATTGATTTTCTCAATTTTTTTTTATTTTTATTTTTTCTTTTTTTAGAGACAAGTTTTCACCATGTTGGTCAGACTGGTCTTGAACCCCCGACCTCAGGTGATCTACCTGTCTCCCTCTCCCAAAGTGCTGGGATTACAAGCATGAGCCACCATGCCCAGCCAGATTTTCTCAATTTTAATTAATTGGCTTTTGAAATCTAAGTCATAACTAGGCCTCATGGACTCCAAGTTTATGTAGGAATTTATCATGTTTTCTTCTATTATCTGTAAGGTATCATATTTTACACTTAAAACTTTCATCTCTGGAATTTTCTGTGGTGTTCTGAAAGAAGCATAGATTCAATTTATCTTTACACTAATATATATATCCTCAATCATGTGATATCTATCACAAAAGAGCTTTCGGTCTAGTCATATACAACCACTATAAAGGGAAAAACAAAATCTACCAAAATTATACACCTTTTTTGTTGAAAACAGTCCTGCTCTGTTGCCCAGGTCAGAGTGCAGTAGTACGATCTCAGGTCACTGCAACTTCCACCTCCTGAGTTCAAGTGATGCTCCCACTTCAGTCTCCCAAGTAGATGGGATTATAAGTGTACACCAACATGTCTGGCTAATTTTTGTATTTTTTTGTAGAAAGGGGCTTTTGCCATGTTGCCCAGGCCAGTCTTGAACTCCTGAGCTCAAGCGGCCTCCCAAAGTGCTGGGATTCACAGGCGTGACCCACTGCACTTGGCCTAATTTACAAGCTTATTTGTCAATGGCATTATTGGTAATCTGTCTTACTGATACACCTGCCCGTATATGAAATGACATACATTCAAGTTTACTCACTGTCACATTATTTGTAATAGCAGAAGTGACAGAAACAAGTGAATAGATCCATGAACTGTCTTTGAATGCAGATTTAATGGAACTTGATGGATTAAGGAAGGAGAGCAGTGAGAAAGAAAAAACAAACAGGCTTCAGACTTCCTGCTTGAGGAACAGGGATATGGTACTGGCACATACTGAAACACAGTACACTAAAAGAAAAACAACATTGTTTGGGAAGATAAATGTTGTGTCACACATCACAGTCAATAGAGAGATACAAAAGCCTATTGTTCAATGAAGACATCTGAACTAGTAATATTAATTTAGTATATGTTGGCAACTGTGTGATATTTTAAGCTATAAAAGTGCATGAAATGCCCTAGGGAAAGAGCGTAGATTCCAAAGGACAGGACCTAGAACAGAGCACCAAGAGACATCAGCATTTAAGAGTGGAGGAAAAAGTAGTCAAACTCATAGAAGCAGTAAATAGAAGGGTGGTTGCCAGGGTAGGGGAAACAGTGGTTTGCTGTTTATGGATATGAAAGTTTGGTTATGGAAAATGAAAAAGTTCTAGAGATCTGCTACATAACATTGTGTTTATAATTAACAATACGATACACTTATAAATTTGTTAGGAGGGTAGATCTCATGTTATGTCATTTTCACCAGGCCAAAAAAAAAAAAAGACGAGAGAAAGAAGAAAAAGATAAGAGGCTAGGTAGGGAGTCAGACCCTGAGTGGTCAAAAAGATTAAAAAAAAAAAAAAAAAGGAGTGAATCTCAAGAATAAGGGCAAAAGCTACAAGGTAGAATCATATAAAGAATGAGCCATTTGGATTTAGCTTGGGAGAGCCCCAGTGATCTTAGAGAGAGAAGCTTTATTAGGTGTTTAGCAGGAAGACAGAGTTCAAGTGGCTGATCCAGGTGTGGCTTGAAAAAACATTAGTAAGAGAGGAGAAGCTGATTTGGGGAATGGAGAAGGATTACTTGGGTATGTGGGAAGGAGATAATGTAAAGGAGATCCCACCCCCTACCAAAGTCATTTCTTCCCCCCTCCACCACCCCACTTTTGATATAGGATTTCACTCTGTCACTAAGGCTGAGATGCAGCGCATGACCAGGGCTCACTGCAGCCTGGACCTCCGAAGCTCAAGTGATCCTCCATTCTTAGCCTCTCTCCAGTGGCTTAGACCACAGGCGCGCACCCCATGCCCAGATAAAATCATTCTTAATAATTCCTTGGCTAGGCACGGTGGCTCACGCCTGTAATCCCAGCACTTTGGAAAGCCGAGGCAGGCAGATCACGAGATAAGGAGTTGGAGACCAGCCTGACCAACACGGTGAAACCCCATCTCTTCTAAAAATACAAAAATTAGGCAGGTGTGGTGGCCTGTGCCTGTATTCCCAGCTACTCGGGAGGCTGAGGCAGGAGAATTGCTTGAACCTGGGAGGCGGAGGTTGCAGT